>NW_010303178.1:0-50158 GCF_000700745.2 Antrostomus carolinensis
TATATATTTATAATATAAATATGTACATGTGGTATCAAAGCCATCCTTATCATCCGAAGAAAAAAAAGAAAACCACACTAAAAAAAAAACCCCATATAAAGTTATGGTCAGCAATAACTTTTCTCCTCCCCCTCTACTCTGCCCTGGTGAGGCCGCATCTGGAATATTGTGTCCAGTTCTGGGCCCCACAGTTCAAGAAGGACAGGGAACTGCTTGAGAGAGTCCAGCACCGAGCTACCAAGATGATTAAGGGAGTGGAGCATCTCCCTTATGAGGAAAGGCTGAGGGATCTGGGGCTCTTTAGCTTGGAAAAAAGGAGACTGAGGGGAGACCTAATTAATGTTTACAAATATGTTAAGGGCAAATGTCATGAGGATGGAGCCAGGCTCTTCTCAGTGATGCCCAACGATAGGACAAGGAGCAATGGGTGTGAGCTGGAACACAGGAGGTTCCGCTTAAACTTGAGAAAAAACTACTTTACAGTGAGGGTGACAGAGCACTGGAACAGGCTGCCCAGGGAGGTTGTGGAGTCTCCTTCTCTGGAGACATTCAAGACCCGCCTGGACGCCTTCCTGTGTAAAATTGTTTAGGTTCCTGCTCCGGCAGGGGGATTGGACTAGATGATCTTTCGAGGTCCCTTCCAATCCCCAACATTCTGTGATTCTGTGGAACATAAAGGGTTTTAGGACAGCTAGCCAACTTTTACTTGGAAACCAGCTGGGCATTGGTTTAGCTGTGGGAAGTGGTTAGTGATTGCCTTTACATCACTTGCTTTGCTCTCTTTTCTTCCACTTATCCTTCATTTAAACTTTTTTCTTTTTTTTTTTTTTTTTTAAATCTTGACTTCCAGATTTTCTTGGTTTTATTCTTCCTTTCCTCTTCCCCTTTCCCACTGAGAGTGGTGGGAAACAAGCAAGCAGCTGTATGGTGCTTAGCTGCCCATCACAGTTAACCCACAACAATACTTAGTGAACAGCATTTTCAACACCTTAGAAAAACCCAGGTTTCTGTTGATGGCAGACTTTTGGTAAGAGGGGATTGAAAATGCTATGATTTTGTATGTGTTATAATATCTAAACACCTCCTTCTTCCCTCTCTTTGGTTTTACTTTTGAAATTTCTATCTATTCTTTTTTGCCAATGGAGAAGCACAAACATCCTTGCCCAGTTATTTTAGGTAAAGCTACATAATATTGCAACATAGGATGTAGAAAAAAGATTTCAAGTTCATAAACTTTCCTGGATGATCCCTCAGCTTCCTGGGGTTTTCTATACTATTTATTGCAACAAAAAGTAAATTAGTGGAAATAAAGATATCTCAGAAAGACAGCTATAACAATTTCTGCATAAAGTAATTTAAAATCAGGATGGAAGCATTTGAAAATTTGAAACATGTACAGAGATGACATCCTGCTCAAATTGCAAACTGAGTAGCTGCTAATGAATGGGAAGTAATGACAAATGAGACACTTCAAGGAAAAATGTGCTGTTTCCAACCAGAGAAAACTTATCTTGACTTAAGTGAAGGTTTTACTTCATTAAAGATTGCAGCATTAGTTTCTACAGATATTACTGAGAGGCTGTTACAATGCAACAGTGGGAAAAGTTTGAAAACTGGTTAAAGCAAATCCTATTTTTATTAGTGAATCCACCAGTAGTGAGAGTGCATGACTATATTTTTGGTAACTGAAATTAACAGCCCTTTATGTTTTTGGAGTTCTGATTTTTTGGGGTGGGTTTTTTGCTTGTTTTTGTTTTGTTTTAATCTAAGCAGTCCCATATCCTATCTCTCAAGTCTTTCTAAAAATACAGAAATAAGGCTTGTCTCTATATTCTTTCAAGCACCAATGTAAATTTTCCATATATTCTGAAAATTAAAGGACAGGAAATTTTCTCTAACTCTAAAGTAAATAACAGTTAAAAAGTATTTTCCCAATATGAATATTGGTATATGAGAAATGAGAGATGACAGAGAAATGGGTAATTGAGATGACACAATTCAAAGAATGGACAGTAGCCAAAATATGAGAAAACTTACGAGAAAACTTTATAGCCCAACATACAGAATGATATTTAGCACTCTAAAAAATGGTTCATTGAAATGTTTCACAGTTGTGGCTGTTGCCCTCATTCTGTGAATATTTAACCTGTCCCCTCTAGTCATCTAATTTCTTCCGCTTTTCCACAAAATAAATAGTTTCCAAATTTCCTTTAAGGAGGTTTCTTATCGTTATCTATTGCCATAATGGTTTTCCCGTTTCAGTATCCTATGTATCTTAGGCTGCACACAATTTGTTCTTTTCTATAACAGAATGCCTCACCATCAGATTTAATTCACCTGAAAGGAAACTGTCACTGCACTAAGATGCATTTCAGCTGGTGCTTTATTTGCATGGAGGAGAAATTTCTTTTTTATGAGCAAAGACTCTTCCTCCTCTCTCTCTCTCTCTCTCTTCCCTTCCTATATGTTGGCTGGTATTCAGTAATTTATATACTTGTCCTGGTTTCAGATTTTTTGCAAAGCAACATCCTGCAGTTACATGAAAAATACTGTTACTACAATATTAAGAAGAATAACAACTTTTACATGGGGACTGAACCTGTTTTTCTCCTTGTGAGGGGAAGGTAAATTTAAAATCGCATATTTATTCTGTTTCTTATGTCCCACTAACAGATTATTTAATTTACTAATATTTTTACATTTACTAATATTTATTCTTACCCAATTGCTTGAAGTATATGTTAGACTTATAAATTATGACTCCAGATGATTCAGCTATTTAGCTTGCTCTCTTTTGTGTATCCCTCCCAATTTTAGTACCAACAGCATACTGAACTCAGCAGTCCTTACAGCACAGAAAGATTAAAGAAAACAAAAACTAACTTCATTTCTTGTTCAGGAACCTCATAAAACAGAGAAATCTAATGGAACAGTGGAAATTCTCCTTGAAGCCAGACCCAAGTGAGATTTCCTAGAATAGTGGGTTGGTCTCTTATTTCAACTTTTCATCATTGCTGGACAATTTTGACAAAAGTAACTCCTCAGACTACATAAAAGTACTCTACAGAGGACAGTCTGAGAATCACCGTCCTACTTTACTGTCAAATGACAAATCCATAAAATTTAAGAGTTCTGTTTCCTTAGAGAACTTTCTGCTTTCTCTTCATGTTTTTTAATGTGTTTTTATCCCAAACCTCATATATATATATATATACAGTTCAGTATATACACATAAACAACTTATTACATATGGCAGAAGTGAAATAAAAAAACTGTCAGCTTTCTCATCCTTGAGTTTTTTAATGTAGATCAAATATGATGAAGACCTAACTGGATCATTAGTACTTAGAACAGCATAAGTAGCTATAGACACAGCAGATGACCTTTTAAATAATAAAAAAGCACTAGGAATACAATGACATCAAAGTAAAGTGAGAAAGAAAAAAAATAAGTAAAACAGTCTAATCAAAACCATGTCAATAGATCTGGGAAAATCAATGGAGAAGTTTTTTCAATTTCTTTAACCAAGGAAAAAAAATGAAAAAAGAACTGAATTGTGTAAACATCCACCTCCTCCTATGAACCCTACAGACCTGGTCAAGCACACAACCAAATTACAGTTCTATCCAGCATGCATTGAAGCTCTCTCCTGACCTCTAAAAGGTTTTATTTCCTGTGAAACTTTCATATGTTTCATAAGTAAAGCAAAATCCACATGCACAAAAAAAACCCACAACAAAATAACCCACAAAACACCAAGCCAGAACACAGTGATCAGTCACACAGTTGGGAACACACCTTTCTGAATCCCATGATTTAGAGATACAGTGATGGAATCATTCCAGTAAATGAAAGAGGCAGATTTGCTTCTATCAGATACAATTCAAGAAAGGTCAAAAATATCAAGAGGGAAACTAATTAGTCTTTGTAAGTTATCCTGATTCAGATGTTGGACTCTTCAGTCATTTGATGCGGAAGCTTATGCTTTCTGCCCTTTCACATAGGGTGTGGGTTAGCCTTTAGCAAACCCAGGCCACTGCTAAACTTTGTTAGGAAGGCAGTGGGGGACACATTTTTTTTGTGTGTGTGTGTGTGTGTGTCTGGATGAAACCTATCTTAGATCAAAACATTTGATTACTTTAAGTTACCAAACTTCGCTCTTCTAAGATAAGAAAATATTTGAGTCTTTTGGCCACTCAGAAGACAACTGGCAACTAGATACATTGACCCAGGCTTGAACAATAGTTAAGAAGAAACAAAAAAAAAAAAAGTGGCAGACACTGTTTTATAGAACAAATATTTAGGATAGGAGAATTCAAGACAGCAAAACTAAAATATTATTTTACTATGTGACATGGAAAACCTCTTAATTCCAGCCGTAGAGAGCAACATAAAAATCAGATGTTGTTTTCCAACATAATTTTCAGCCAGGAAAGAAGGATTTTAACAGCTTTTTCCAAGTACAGAAATTTTGATCCAAGGTTTGTTCCCTACCTCCCCCCCCCCCAAGTTCATCTCTGTCAGGCGATGGCAGAGAGAAAAAAAAAAAAAATAAATAAATACTGAAGGTTTAGGGGAAAAATAGGAATTCAAGCTGCTCAATAACCACTTATCCACTAAGATGTATTAAGCACAGCTGACGCAACTAACCAACCTGTACATTTATGAAAAGCATCTTAGATTATTTTAAGACATTTTTAGATGGGAAATGAAACATTGTTTATACAGTTTTGTCCTGATCTTTTTAGTTCTCTGTCTTTACCTAGCACAGAAAAATGTTACATAGGTAGAAAAGAATGAACACATGTAGTCAGCTCATTATGCCAATCCATCACTCCTCTGTGCACTTTTTAAACATGCTAGACAAATATAACTATTTACCTGCTATTTAAATTGCTCTGTGTTAGGCTGTATCCAAAGGAAAACACAGTTCCTTATGCAAAGCACCACTGAATCTAGTGAGGTTACAGCAAATCAAGTGATGCTGTGATATTCAGAGTATCAATTAAACTTTGTTGAATTATTCTTCCCCCTCCCTTCTCACCCTCTTCCTTTCACAATCACTGGAGTTTCAGACTGAGGCAAGTAGAACTGTCTCTTCCTAGTGTGGTTATCTCCTTTAGCAAGACACAGGTTTGCATGTAAGCCCTCTCCAGTTCTGTAATGTAACTGCTCAGGTATTCTGTCCCAACCTCTTGGCAGAAGAGGTCTATTCCAATGTTCACTTTGTTCAGTTAACTGTCCAAATTCCCCCTCCCCTCTCTCCCTTCAACCCTGTGGTTACTTTCTGAGCAGAAGTTGTCTGCCACACTCCTATCCTTCAAAGCACTTTGATTTAGTAGTCTTTATCTACTTCTGATGCTTCCAGAAGGAAGCACTTTAATGTACTTTATGGCTTCTGTGATTCCAGAATTCTCTTTATGATAATGAAATAAACTATTTCCCCATCAATTTGTTAAGGGCATTTTGGGAAATCTGAAGTCTGAGATTACATTAAATAACAGTTTCTGGACGAGCCTGAATGCTAAATGGAAGAAAAGGGTCTTAGTTCAAGTTTCAAATCCATATAGTTTCTTACGGATACATATCGCCTAGCTACCAGTATTTATCTTATAACAACAATTACACTTATATATAATACTTAGGTTAAGTAATTAAGTGGAATCTTACAATGGCATTCTGAATAACTACTATAAATCTTTCTGGTATCCTTTCAACAATTTTTCAACAAATATTTGTGAGCTTTCCTCTACACAAGTGAATTTAGTCTCATCGACTGTGTGGACATGCTGCAAAAAAATTTCTAATTTACTTAATTTCTGGCCTTCTGTCTTTTCAAAACCTCAAATCATGGAATCATAGAACCATAGAATGGCTTAGGTTGAAAGGGACCTTAAAGATCATCTCATGCCACCCCTCTTGCTGTGGACAGGGTTACCAAACACTAGATCTTCCATACGAACATAACCAAATTTAAAATAACATATTGTACATAATGTAATTTCTGTAATATGTGAACCTATTTCACCCTTCTTTTGCAGTCAGTTTCTCTAGTTAGGAAAAGCTTTATTTATTTTTAAAAGTTTGTCCTGAAGAGTCATTTCAGGAAGTTGCAACATTGTCCAGACTCCTTCAAAAATACCAACATTTATAACTCGACTGAAATACGTTTTGAAGTCATTACAGGACAGAAAATCCACTTGGCTGTTCTTGTCCTTATGAACATTTATTTTCTTAGATGCTGTACAATCTTAAGTTATTTGAATGAGGCCAATCTTTTTACATAAAAAACCCAAAATTTCATACAGAGCTTCAGAAAGTAGAGAGGGGGGGTTGCCTAGCTGTACCTATGACCTCTTTACATCTTAATGATGCAATACAGAAAGATAAGGGATATTTTTCAGTAGAGATAGTTTCAGCATAGTTTGTACATGTATGTGATTTATGGTGAATTTTATGATCCAATTTGATTATCAGCATTGTAGCTATTAACACACTAAATACAACAGTTGCAGGGAAGACTACTCACAAGATTTAATATTTGTGCAGTTCAGTAGCTGTTACAAGCTCTAGCTCAAATATCATCCTGTAGACGTGCTGTGAGATGGCACAGGAGAAGAGCATTACCAGTAAGTCAGGTACTTATTCTCTGTCAGAGACTGTTCCCCCTAATCACACATTCATCGAATTTAATGTGGAAGTGCCTTTGATTTTAATATCAGTATTTCATACTAAAACTATCCTTTCTTTCACTTATTCCTCAGTCAGACTGTATAAGGACTCGTATTTGGCCTTGAAGCCAACTTACCCGCCCAAAGTTTGACAACTCCACCTGAAGTTGCACATGCAGCTCATCAATTTTTACACAATGACCTCAGAGATATACAAGTTCTTTAAGAATAGTGGGGGAAAAAACAAAACCAGAAAAACAAACAGCAAAACCTAAGCCAAGAAAAATCAAACCACAACTGTTTACTCTCCTTTTTTTTTTTTTTTCCTCTTTTCTAATTTACATCAAACTGAATAGCTCTGAATAGTATAAGATTAAATATCTACAGAGGAGTATCTGAGCAGAAATCCACACAGGGTATGTTCATATCTCTGCAGAACTGCTCTCACTAATTAAATAAATAATCCTAAATCTCAAACCTTGTTGCACTTCTCTTTGGAATTTTTTTTTTTTTTGGGGGGGTGTTATTTTTTTATTTTATTTTATTTAGTTTGGAAGCTTAAATAGGGGCTATTTTCTTATTATGTCTGCAAAATTTGAAAGAAATATACATAAAATAATCACCAATAGAAAAAAAAAGAAATCAATTTGTCTTTACGCTGCTACACTTTCTAGTGTCTCTTCCCAAGATCTATTTGCATCGTGAGAGTTAAGGTGAACTAGCTGCATGGTAATGGAGACTGGAATAATAATAGATGACTTGGAACTAGTTGTTTAAGTCAAAGTTATGAATTTACATCTTCTCATTATTATTCTAGTTCTCCTTCACAGTTCCATTTTATTTATTTTCTTCCCTATTTGTTTTCAGACAAGACCACAACATAATCCTATTTCAGAATCTTTTGGTTAGCAATAGAATACAAGTCTAATTTAAAACCAAGACTATACAGATCAAAATTGTAGTGATCACCTCAAGGTAAAGGTAGTATTGCTTCATCTTCAAGACTATTGTCCTAGTGTTACGTCTTAATCAAAAGCATGGTTACAATAACAACAGAAACTGCAAAAAGCAGAAAAAGATGATAGTTAAGAATGGAAGAAATGGCTTTTTAAAAATAAACAACAACAATAACAAAAAACCCCAAAACAACCCAAGAAACAACAAATGCTCCCCAGAACAAGAAAAAGGTGCAAGATGAAAGCATAAGAACAGATAATCATAGGACAGAAGGCACAGTTAGTATTATGCATATTTACTTTCAGGGTAAATATTTCACTGTGACCAAAATATCTAAAAGTGTCTACATCAGTGTCAAACCTCCTTTAATCTTATTCCAAAACAGGTGATGGGTTTTTTTTGTTTGTTTGTTTGTTTGTTTTCTTTTTTTTTTTTTTAAGAGAAAAAAAAAAAAAGAGGAATCTTTGAGAAGGGAATGCTTGAACTCTCTGTTGAGGTCCTATTTTCTCCTTTGGCATAGTCAACAATCATGATACTCTGAACTGTCAGTCTGGCTGGGAATAGATAAAATAAGAGTATTTAAACCAGACCAGCAGTTCAGCATTATATTAAAGTATTAATTAGCCTCTTGTTTTGCACTTTGCTAGGTTTAAATTAAAAATGTATCTAGTTTCTGATAATTTTATCAGAATAAAATTTGTTAATAAAAGGATTCTAAAACATAGTTATATCTCTAAACTTTATTTCCTCCTCTAGATTGGTAATGATTAGAAAGAACACAAATTCATAGCTTTTATTAGAAGGCATATAATTTTCAGTGACATCTAGAAATGCATGTCTTTGTGCTTTTAAAAAAAAGTGTTAGGCCTTTCAAGAAGTCATTTTACTACAAAATATCACCCTCGGACTCTTTGTAGGACAGTACAATCATTAATAATACTTCGTTATTGCAAATGATATGATTTATGCTCAACTCTAATGACTTACAATCTTTTTTTGTTATTATTATTTTGGCAGTATAAGAAAATTAGCTCTGTTTTCCTGGCACAATTAGTTACAAGTCCTTCATTTTCGTTCTACTGAAAACTGAAGGACAAATCAGTGATAACAGAATCAAGCACTTGGGTAGTCAGCTAAGATTGTTGTCTAGGAGCAATTTATCATGTAAATGGTGTCTGCTCTGTTTCATGGAAATCTGAAAACAGCTTTCTGCATGATTGAAGCCTTTGTCAATGAAAACCCCTTCAAAATGTGACAAATGTTTCTTATCTCAGGGAGATGCTGAAAGGACTTAAGTGATAAAAACTATATATACACTTACTATTTTTATCCAGGGCGTACACATACATAACATTTTGAGGATTTAACAGCCCTGCCAGAAATATAAGATTTTCTCTATATTGAATGAATTCTATTTTAGGGGGAAATCAATTCCATTCCAGAGGATTAAAAAAAAAAAAAAAGATTCTTTGTTTTACCCACGCTATGTACAAATATTAATTACCACTATGATAAATAAACAAAACATAGTATGAAGCCATTTCCCAGATAAAAATGAAGTGTATTACAGATTATTTGCAAGCTTTTTTGGAATGTGAACTGTATGCTTATTAATTGTCACATTTGTCACACACGTATGTGTGTCAAAGAAGTCACTTGCAGGATCTCATTATCTCACAGACCTCCGCCTTCCCACTCTGCCAATCTTTAGTCATTTTCCATTGCATGTCATGGCTACATTTCAGCTCCCACAGGTGAATTATGATATATATTCTACTGTGAATGAATGATATCAGGATGAGACTTTACATTCCTTGTAACAGAGATTTATGCTTTTTTGTTTGGTTGGTTTTTTTGGGGGGGGTTTTTTGGGTTTTTTTTTTTACAAAATTGAAAAAGTCTACTTCACAGAGTCCCTTCAAATACATTTATCCCATTGCTCATTTAAGGAAAAATTCTTAAACCATCTGGGATAAAAAACAAATTACCTAAGGCTGAGTATGAGATTAATATGAAAACCAGTTTCTAAGAACAGTAACACTCAACATAAACTTAAATTCAGTAAGTGGTGCTTTTGAATTAACAGGAATTTCACACCTTCTATAATACAGATGATGCAAAACATTCATTTTCAACAGAGGCCATAGTATTTTAAAACATGACTGAGTTCCACTAGAAAATGAAATATGGTTTTAACTATCCCATTCACGTTCTGTTTGCCTGAAGAATCAAAGATCCACGAAAAGAGCTATTTCTCATTTTGCAGGTGTTTGTTTAACCTGTGCAGAAACATTAGTATTATCCAACTAATGATAGAACATGAATTTCAGAATAAGTCTGAATTCATCCTTTTTTACTCAGTTTTCCTGAATTTCTTCTCTCTCTCAATTTCCCAAGGAAGCTTTGGCATTCAAGGAGTTTTTTGTTTTAGAATGCATACTGTGATATAAACATAGTATACAGATATAAATACCTTCTCCCCACAGAGAAGGGGCAACATTTACTCGACCCCCTGATGTTGATGAAACTTCATATTCTTCATAGCCTAACAGATATGAGCAACCAGAGGGCTTTAACTATTTCTGTCATTGTCTGCTTCCTAAATCCACTCACTTGAAACAATGCAATTTATCTCCAACAGTTTTTTATGTGGTTTTTTTTTTGTTTGTTTGTTTTTTAAATTATTGGCAGAGGTTATATGATGGCTAAGGGGTCTTCTTTGGTTTTTTGAACCACCAAAACCCAAAAACTTATAGCTGCAATGAAAATACCCATTATGTCTCCTCTTCTTTGTCCAAGATCTCAGAAACAGGAGCCATCTTACCCAGCCATAGACACTAACAGCATAAACCCCCAACTCTCAGCAAGGTCTCCAGACAGCCCTAAGTTACCCATGTCAATGGCATAAAAGAGATGTTGGGATTTTCCCTCCCTGAGAAAGAAGTCACAGTGAGTTCAGCTGTTCCTATCTACTAATTTCTAAAATCTGAGATGAAACTTATCCCAAGCCCAAGCAAATGTTTCCTCTTAGAAACAATGACATACAGTATTCTAATAATTTCTTTCAATTATTGACCCTTCTGAACTTGCAATAGGAGAATGGCAACTTTAAATTATTTGCACAGAAAAGTCACTTTCAGTGTCTTCAACAGCAGTACTGCTTTTACCTGGAAGATGTTGGAGACAATTCTTCTGGTATGGATATTTCTATATCAGTAAGAAGCAGAGCATAGAGGGAGTAAGTTAAACAGAGATAAAAAAGAAGAAAAAAACTACTACTTTAATAAAGTCGTTGCAAAATTGTTCCTTTAGTACCAGTAAAATCCAAAGTACCTCAGAAATTGATGATGTCCCCCCAGATAAAATGTGTTATTGGGTGGGGAAGATTTCTGTGTTGTAACCACATGAACTTGAAAAAACCCTACACTCTACCTGGTACAACTAAACCTGGTAAAACCAAAACCCATCTGTTAGTACCCTGAAATTCCTAGACAGTCTTATCAGCAGTGCTTTTCCTCTCCACTGGTTTGCAGCCACATCATCCTTTCTACACACTCTGTATATTAATGTTGGTTGATCTGAAATCAACCTAATAGGCAGAAGTATTTGTTTACTGACACTCCAGAGTGAACTGACCAAGCCAACCATTTGCTTTTATACAAATTTACATTTATTGGATACAGATATCCTGGAAGTCACACCTATGCACCATCTTCGGATTATTTTTACTTTTAATACTGAGCCAAAACAACAAGTGAAATAAACAACTCTAATAAGTTATTCCTAATTGGATACCTGCTTTCCTTTGCTTCTGAGTTCTGTCATCATAGCTATGATGAAGTATGATACCGGTAGCAGATTTTAATCATGTGAAATCATCTAAGTTAATTTAGAGTAATGTATTTTTTTTTTTTTTACATTTTGTTCTGAAACACAACTTTTGTACAGACTGTTTACTGGTTGTGTTAGTCTTCATTTTTATTTTTATTTTATTTTTTTTCCCCTTAGCTTCCAATACGTTCAAGTTTGATGAAACCTAAGGAGTTCAAAGGCAGTCAGATTAAAGTGTGCATTTCTGACATAAGCAATCTTCTTTAATAGAAGGCTCTTTTATTACCAACTTTGCATCCACTTTCTGTGCAGGAAAAGAAAGTAATTTTAATGGATATGGATTTTAATGGCACTATCTAAAGCTTTACCAAATCTCCAGCAGCCTGATAAATCTGGTCAAAAGGTTCATAGCAATGAAGTCCCAGCAGAGTGAGAAAATTTGCCTGGATTACATACTAGTCAGAAAGAATATTTTTCTATTTTCTTTAACACTTCAGCAGAGATTTGACTTCTCCCCTCAGGTTAGTAGAACTACAGAGACAGAGTGATGGGTTCTGAGGTATCACGGACAGGTTTTCTAGCTCAAATTTAATATAATGGTGGACTAAGGTTGCTCAGGTAATTGAGTGTTTATGCCTACAGCTGTATTCTGCTCAACCTTCATCAGAGTGATAGTGTCTCTAGATAAACCTTCTTAGTAAACCATTTTCATAATTTGGAACCCATCTGTGCTAAGAAGAGAGTGGTAGCCAATTGAAATATTTTTCATTAACCTGAATGCTCTTTTTCTGGTAAAAAATCAGGTTATGAGAGGGGGAAAAAACACTGTAGAACAATTCAGTTATAAAATATTCCTTAATAACACAAAGAATAGACTTAACATATGCCATCAAGTAGCTGTTGGGAGAATATTATCCAAGAACAACTTGGTTTTAATTTCAAAGAAAATCAGAGCTAATTAAACCTTCCAGGAACAAAATATGATGGTTTCTGATCAAAAATATAATTCATATTTTCAGGTTTTGTTATTCTTCCCCATCTAGCTTTATCCCCAACATTACTTATCAGACGGACGCTCCAGGGAAAAGTGAAGATATATAGATATACGTGGCTGAAATCTTTCTGTATGAAACACTACAGCAACACTGCTTATTTGAAATGCTTTGTTGTTCTTTACATGAGCAGATAAACTCACAGAAGCTGCCTGAAGCAAATTTAAAATTAACATTAAATACTTCCACACTTTCAAGCAGTAACAGCAAAGCTTGGAAAGTCTGATTTATTTAAAGAAAAAGACAAATGGGTGTTTCTATGGTCTCTTGTTTACAAATTTAAACTACTAATAATAAAAACATCTGAGAGACCTGCAGCTTGTTTGAAGTGTTATTTTTCCTTTGTTTAAAATAAAAGTGGCAGCCCTTGCTCCCTCCAAGCAAACAACAACAAAAAACCACAACAAAAACCCCAACCCAAACACCCCCCCACCCTAATATATTCCACTATTACTAAAAAAGAAAATAAAGTTGTCAAAAAATTCCCATGTTTTCTCCTGATAATTTTTTTTTTTTTTTGCAAGCATAGCGTTTGGGGCAGGAAGATAAAACTTATGAAGTGAGAAAGAGAATACCATTATGCTGTTTCATAATAGCACAGAGAGTTCGCTTGACAAATTTTGTTGGGTTAAAAATGCGTAAGAAAAGAATGGGTTCAAATCATTCCATGTACAAGCTGATAACTTTGCAGATCATGTATACTGGGAGAAACAAACAAAGAAAGAAAAATCCCTGCTCTTAGAGTTTCCTATATTTTAAATGCACTAGAAACTTTTTGATACTTCATTTAAAAAAAAAAAAACAAGGGATCGTAAAACAATGCTTCTTTGAGCAAAAAGGAAGATATAATCAGCTCAGTGACTCAGTTTTTAAAATCAGAAGATAACAACGTTACGATCTAGTCTAACCTTTATTGTCATGTTGGTAAAATTTCAGCTCTTAATTCGTTCATCATAAACATGACTTCTGTTTTCTATACTACGAAGTACCTCTGTCTTTAGTGCATAGATCCCAGAAAAGACCCAAACAAACATAAATGCATTGCAGGCTTAAAATCTGATCTCTGGGTTTCTTTCAATGTACGAAGTAGTACTGGAAAGTTAGAGGTGACTGCTTTCCCATTGCATAGAATTGCCATTTTTAGTCTACTACAGTTTCTGTTCATGACATTCAATTTTAAGTAACTATAAAGTTTATTGTTTAGTGGATTTTTTTTTATTGTTGTTGAATCTTAGAGAAAGTTTTGAACTGCACTGACAAAAATAAAATTAAATCTGCAGTGTATTTCCCTCTTTCTTTAAAAGTTATGATGACCGTAAGGCATT
Source organism: Antrostomus carolinensis (assembly GCF_000700745.2). Lineage (NCBI taxonomy): Eukaryota > Metazoa > Chordata > Aves > Caprimulgiformes > Caprimulgidae > Antrostomus > Antrostomus carolinensis. Next base: position 13,837 of record NW_010303178.1, read on the forward strand.
TAAACTGGCTAGTTTAAATATTAAGGAAATACAATTTGGGGCTAAAGGAAGAGAGAGGTATCATGGATACATAGTGAATCAATATCAGTATTATATTTATATAAAGTGGTTAACATTTGTACATAATATTTATTATTGTGTCCCATATTTCTAAAAGACATGAAGGTCAGGACCCCAAGGTGATTGGAATCTTATAAACATGTTGAAAGAACAACTGCAGAGCCCATTGAAATTACAGAAAAGAGTCACAGAAAATGAGCATTAAAAATTGATGTAGACCATCTTAAGAGAGGAGAAAAAAGATGCCAAAATTGAACTCTGATATTCTAAGCCACAGTCCACTGTCCTACTCATTGAACCTGCTTATATTTAAAGAAATTAGTCTTTCCTAATTTCAAAGAAACTTTCAGCTACTTAAACCACACAAAAATACAGAGAACTGAACATTAAATTCCTTTGAACACATTAAAATTAAAAATTAGTCTTTAGTCTTAGTTCTATGACAATTAATGCTTGGCAGCTTTAGAATTTCATCACAGAATATTAATCAAGCTGTAAAAATACAAATTAGCTCTTTAGTATAGAAAAATGCTTTCTAAAATGATTTTAATAGTAATAAATTTTCTGCCTATGGTGTTTTAATTGCATCTCTTAAATTATATTAATCTGTCTTATTCAACCTTCATGCTTGTTCTTAAATAAAAGTCCTGCATGCATAGAAATGGCATGCATGGAGTAACATTGCTGTTCATAGTACATGCACTGTCCTATCAGCACGTCAGGACAATGCTTTATATTTATTGTGCTGAATATGACAACATATTTGTCATTATAAAGGTCATAGTTTAGCCAAGCAATCTTTATCCCTCAGCCTAATAGATTGGCTGGTGCAGACTATAACTTTAGACAGCACTGCACTTTCCAAATGATGCTCAATACTGAGATAATAAAGTGATATGTGAGCAGAGCACAGGCAGGTCTGCGAGGCAAGAGCAAGCTAAAAGGTAGCCCAGGAAAAATCCCAACAGGCTGTGGAAACAGCAGAAGATATTCAGAAAAGGTGAGAGGATCAGAAGAGGTGCAAAAGGTAAAGAGGTGACAGCTGACATTAGTAAATAAGTCTGGGGAGATGCACAAAACAAGACAGAGGTTTCCAAACAACACACCACAGGTGCTGGTGAGAGTGCAGAATTAGAGTTACATTTGAGGGAAATAACAGCTATAAAGGTACTAATCAGAGTCAACATTCAGAAAGGTTTGATTTATGTGATGCTTGGAGAAAATTACTTATCCAGATCCTGGGAAAACACATTCAGAAAAGATCTGCAGTGACAGCTTTGTCATATACTTATCCTCACTTATACACATTCACTCAAATATCATAAATAATAAATGTTATCAAGGAATTTAAAATGTTCACACTTAAAAACATCAAAATATGCATAAAATACTAGGTACTAAACTATTAACTGTGTAAGTGTATTGCACACATACACACTCAAGGAAGCAGAGAGAGGATTAAGCTGAGAAAGTGTTAATTTATTGAAATAAAATAGCACTTCCCTTATACTGCCCTGTAGTAAGATAGGGTCTGGCGACCAGAAGATATCGCGCTGTACGGAAAGGTAAGACACCCCTCTCTCTCTCCTAGTAGCCAATAGCATTTAGCCTGTGATGTAAGCAGGCGGAAGTGACGTAGTGAACCCACACCATATAATGTTATGTCGCACATCATTAAAAGCCATTTGCAGCATCCTCATATTGGTGTCAGTGCTCATTGGCCCAGAGACGGGGTGAGGGTTTGTCTCTGTGCCTCCTCGACCGGATGGGACGTTGCAGGATAACAACTGCAACACTGCCCCTTAGCTACATTCTAAGTGCACGTCTAAAAGACTTACCCTAAGACAAAGGATAATAACCAACAGTGAGCACTCCTAACATATCTTAGAAAGGGTGAAAATACCATTTTAAGTTAACCTACGGCTGGCAGGTTTTTTAACAGATTTAAGTTATGGCATTTCAGTGAGGGACAGTATTTAATAACTGAGGTGCAACATCTATCTCAAATGCTTAAATATTTCAATAACTCAACATAGCACTTAAAATATAGCAGTTAACTAATGGTTTGGTTCTCTTCCCTCCGTTTCACTGCTGTATTTCTGACACTTCCCTGAGGTTACTGCAAACTCTGAACACCACTTTTCAATAGCAGGTACCCTAATCACCTTAATGGTACAGGATAAGCCTTGAAATACCATCATGCAGTGTGTACAAGAGGAAAGGGATTTTTTGGGATTAGCTAGGATAATGCTACAGGATCCCCTCCTGGGAGACATCCACAAGACAAGAGCTACTCAAACTGTGTCCACTCAGTACTTCAATTATTTTCTACAGCCTAATGGACAGAAGATGGAGCCTGGTGAAATTCCTAAAAAACTGCCCAAAACCACCAAAGAAGCCACAGGAAAAAAAAAAAAAAAAAATACCACAAAAAAACAAAAAACCCCCCAAAACAACAACAACAACAAAAAACGATAAAAAGCACAGTACTGTCCTTCAAAGAAGTTTTTTTTGTTTGTTTTACAAACACTGGGTTTGGTCTGGTTAAGCATTGAAGTGAATTGCTATCAGCTCTTCATACATCAAGGAGACCTCCCCCCAACATGCCACTGTTCAGCACATACACACATCATGCACTGCAGTGTTGGCAAGAAATTCAGTTCAGCTCTAAAGCCATCATTAACATACAAACTTTATATATATATATATATATTCATAGATACACCTATAAGTAACACTCTCAGACATGGACAATTCCCTAGTTAAATAAAAATACTTCATGGCTTGCTGAGCCTGCCACTGCATTAGTCGTGCGTGTCTGTGTCAATCAAAGCAGGTCAAGGACCTGAGTACATTTTGGGGATCTGCCTTCCCACTTCACTTTGGCTGACAGCTGATTTGCAAGGCATATTTCACCTCTCCTGCATACCAAGATTACAAGTTACATTAGAGAATAAGCAGAATGGATTTGTGATTTGGACACTACAAAGAGAAGGGGAAAAAAGAAGAAAAAAAAAAGGATGGAGTGACAGAAATTGGTGAGAAGAGCACAATTCTGACTTTCAGTTCCTTTTAGTTGCAGGGAAAGATGTTCATTGTCCTAGGATATTTAACATTAAAATACATATATAGTAAAATTATGACAAATAGTTGTAGACAAAATAATGATAGAATGAAGATACTAGAAGTATTTAAAATTCTTTCTCTGTAGGTTGTAATGACAAAATGATAAGGAATTTTATGTTAAAATACTTTTTAGACAAGTTAATTCACCAGAGCTTTGGATTCAAGAGTTTAGTAATTTCCCCGTGAAAAGTATTTGTTTATATAGTAAGTTTAAAACATGGCTGTACTAAAATAATCAGCTAAAGATAAGTCCAGCTCAAACTCAAATGTAATTTTACCAAGCATCAGAAGCTAGTCCTTTCTTTTTTCCATACGCTACTAGAAACTCCCTCCCCTGCTTGAATAGAAACACTTTCCATTTTTATACTTGTTTACTCTCACCCGTCAGCAGGACTCAGTTGGACCCTTGCAGGTTTTCACACTTCAAGTTAGTGTTTCTTCTGAAAAATCTCAAGACTTTATGTAAACAAACAAACATGGAAAAGAACTGCTGAGTTTATACCAAGGCTGTACCTCATTTCAAACATTGGGACAGAAATAAGTCTCACTTTCTGCAGTAATTTATGTAGTCATTTATGCCATTATAGAACTGATGTGAAGGAAGACCATTCCGATTTGATAGCATTCTACATCTCTTTTCACTTATTTTGTACCAGCTAAGTGACTGTGTAAGGTTCAGGGCAATGACAGACAGGCCCTTTGGGCACTGAAGAATTTGTATAATCTTGGGAAAAGGATTAGGCAATTGACCTTGCAGAGAAAGGAAGACCTGTTCTTTCTGGTGGGTTTTTTGTTTGTTTTGTTTTTAATATTTTTAATTTAAGAGCAGTCTAGTCCACCTAAAAGTTTTTCACTTCTCAGAAATGAATGTGAGGTTTACAATCAGCCAGAATAAGTTAGTAGTACCCAGCAGACAGACCAAATCACAAGAGAAAAATAAATAAATAAATAAATACATAGATAAATCCTTCTATCTATCCTCACAGTTTTAGCAGTTGCTTCTGGAGTGACACAAGAGAGCAATAGAAAGAAACAGTTTTATTTATTCAGAAAACAAACAGCTATTTATTAAATTCTTCCTATATTTATTATTGGTCCTTTGCTGTAAGATTTCATTTTCCTGTATGAGTTATTCTCATGCATAAGAAAAACACATGTGATGGAATTTTAGAGATCAGCTCTGCAAATACAATGTATTTACATAAATACACACAAAACATGCAAACAAATCAAATGACAATTTGTCCACAAAATCAGTGTAGATACCTTTACAGAATCACAGAATAGTAGGGGTTGGAAGGGACCTCTAGACATCATCTAGTCCAACTCCCCTGCCACAGCAGGTTCACCTAGAGCAGGTTGCACAGGACTGCTTCCAGGTGGGTGTTGAACATCTCCAGAGATGGAAACTCCACAACCTCTCTGGGTAGCCTGTTCCAGTGCTCCGTCACCCTCACAGTAAAGAAGTTTTTCCTCATGTTTAAGCAGAACCTCCTGTGTTCCAGCTTTTGCCCGTTGCCCTTTGTCCTATCACTGGCCACCACTGAAAAGAGTCAGGCCCCATCCTCTTGACACCCACTCTTTAGAAATTTATAAACATTGATAGGGTCCCCTTCTCAGTCTTCTCTTCTCTAGAAAAAATACTGAATTTTCTTCAGAAATACTGAATTTTGCAAGGAAGTTGTTATTTTTGTCTTTCCTTGTGGAACTCACAACTAAAGTGCATTCACTGAAAGATTTGTTTAATTGTATAAGGAAAATGACTTTGAAATCCTTGTAACATGCACTATTTCATAATAGTGAAGACTTACCTAAAGGTTACTCAATTATGCATAGACATCTTCTATACATATTAATTAAAGAGATAATAGAGGTGTATCACATATACTAGTAACAACGCCCACTTTCTTATATACCATATCTCTGACCCCCTCTAAACCTAGAAAAAAGCAAATCAAATTAATAAATCCAGCAAAATTTTTCAAAATAAAATCAAAGATTAAAAGTTTAAAAACAAACAAACAAAAAGAAAACCTTATACAGTATGTCATATGGTATAGGCAGAATTGAAATGTACTGTATATTTTCTAGTAACCCCCAATTTGAAGAAAGCCACATGATTGCACGAGGCACAAATTACCAACCTCCTATAGACAGAAGAGCATGCAAGGTATTTATATCTTAGTCCTTCAGTCATAGTGTCGGTCAGTTAATATTAATTATATAAAAGTTACAATTCATTTGATCAGACCACCTTTAATAACAGCATTCTGAGCTATTATAGTTTACACCACTCCAGCAGATAACCAGAAAGCAAGAAGTATATAGACATGGAAGGAAATGAGAAGCAAAATATTAAGTCTTTTATTTGAAACACAGTCCTGACACAACCACAACTTTGTTTTTCATTATTTTTGATGTTACAACCAAGCCATTTATCCAAGAAGAAGCACCTTCCTAAAACATTTTCCCTCATCCTGATGTACGTATTCTATTTATAACTCACATGCAGAAATCAGGGGCATTTCAGAGTGACTACTGTCTATAGCTGTATACTCTAAGTAAGGTAGGGTGTAATAAACCAAGAATTCTTTCATAGAACACACACACACAAAACCCAAAGGAAAAAAAAGTAATCCCCAAAAATCTCAAAACCAAAATATCACAATCCAAAAAGACAAGAATCATAATACATAAGTGGTAGGGAAGAACTCAGCAGATTTCCCAACAATCACAAAATCATCTTATAAATATCCATTTACCTAAATTGTTTACCTTCACCTTCTTAATTTTCATTCTCAAAACAAATACACAGAAATATGGGGTTGGTGGGGGGGGGGAAGGAAGAATGAGTATCTATTCATCACAGTCTATGCAAGAGGATTACAAACAGGAGGATGAAAGACAGAGAGGTAACCAAATCACTTTACTTCTTAAGCATTGAAACTTCTAAATGACACTGGGTTGAAGCCTCATACTTTTCTGTCCCTCTTTTCAGAAGTCTCCTCCACAAGTAAGCAACATTTGCCTACAGGCTAAGCACCAGAGTCCTAGCAAAGGGGAAGGGAAGAAGAGGGGAAACAAATCCAAACAACATCATACAAACTTGTAAGAAAACACTAACACCCAAGAACATCAACCACATACCTGGCCATCAGCAAAAATTAACACATCTTCAGCTCCTCTGCTCCATTGGTACTTGTTTCAGTTCTTGACCACAGAACTGGCAAATTATTATTTTCAGGTCCTGGAAACAAGGAACGAGATAGACAACATCCAGCAGTCACCAAGAAACAGATCCATCAGCAGGCTGAACTCTCACCCACATCCTGAAACTGACTGCAAAACAATCAGAGCAGCTGCATCACCTTTTCACCACTTCAGCTGTTCTTCACTCACACTAGGACTTCAGCTGTCTTTTTAAAGCCTTCTCTTACAATCTCGTATCCATCTGAAGGTTCCTAGGTGCTATGTTTTGAGGGTTTTTGAGGGTTTCTTTCAATTTTTCTCCCCTGTCCCCAATTACATCCCTCTTAGAAGTTGGTGTCTAGTCTCTAAGAAATACAGCTGATGTCTGTGTTGATTTGCTGACCCTGAGAAATAAATTAACATTTAGATATTCATTGTTCCACTGCTAGGTAGGAAGGCCTCACTGCATTTAATGCATGAAAGCTAAACTCTCCAGTGTTGCTCATTTACTAACCAAATTAAGGGTAGCCACTCCTGTTAAGGACATTGACTGTCAGGTGCTCCTGTTACTTGAGTTCAGTATTAAACCATCTATTTGTCACAGAAGCAAGAAGCAACCTGTTAACCTTCATGTTAAGAATGATTTCTCTTTGTTACTTCCAGAAACTGCATCTCTAATCTCTTACCTAAAATACTAATTTCCCTCCCTGTCTCATCTACTATGTCTTTTGGGTATCTTTTCAGACAGATTTGCTAGACTTATGCAATTTATGAAACCAAAAGAGGACTTGCAGAATTGAATATGCTCTGTGCTTTTGAAAAATCTTCAAACTCCATTTGCCCTAAGACAGCTAAATGTAGTGGTCAGTAGCTCCTCTAAAAGTGTCACAACAAACATATTGCATCAGCAGTACTCCTTCTCTGGTTCCTTTTCAATGTATGGTTAGTGTATAAGTATAAAAGTTCTGGTCAAATCATCAGCATAAGTAACAAAGCAAAGATAACAATGTTGAAATAGTGCAATGACCACATGCCTATGAACATTTATAAATATCCACGAGTGGTGCAGGTACAACAAGGAATCAGCAGCATACTTCCTTCTCTACAAAGCCACAGAAGATCAACACAAACAACATGAAAGCAGTGGTTAAGAAGAACAACTAGGAGTGAAGGTGTTCTGTGGACCAGTGAAAAAAACACTTTAGAACTGACACATTGACTTCAGGTAGTAAAAGGTTCTCTACTGCTAACTCTGTGGATTATAATGGTGGCTAGATTTACTATTTGTTTTCCAAACATCTAAAATTTACAGATACAGTCTGTCAAATTTTGATACGACAAAATTATTTCTTAGTCCTGTGAGGGAAACATAGGAATATCTTTAGTGGAAAAGTTATCTGCATGGATGCAAGAGGAACTGCAGGGAGGGAACCTTGTTTTCAAGCACATTTCTGAAGCCCACAAGAGTCTGGGCAGCAGCTCTGCCACTACAAACATCAGAAATAAAGGTGATTCTGTGGTGCATGACAGCAGTGTTACTAACCTACTGATTCTTTTCCTCTGAATCTCCAATGAATAGAGATTTTTTTATAAACTGACATTGTCACAAGCAAGTATATGGCAGACATATCTTCAGTATAGGTTTCAAAGTGCAAGCAGAGCTAGTACCAAACAACAGAGATTCTCAAAGCTTCAGTTTGAACTGAGAGAGTAAATCCACACAAGTTCATAATCCAAGAAAAGAGTCAAGTGGATTTGTGATGAAAGACCTTATTCTGTAAGAACTTCAGGATCCCTGAACTGACTTCACTATGGCCAGAGGACTGAAAACTCACATTTTGGGCTGTTTCCATCTCAGTTATAACACCTCAGTAACATTTCAGAATTTGATGGTTGCAATTAAGAAATAAATGAGGTCATCTGTGCATGACTAAATCCATAGTAGAATCTGCTCTAATTTACAACAAAAGATAAATTAGGTGTTTGTTGTAGGTGACACTTACCAATAAAGCAAGGTTTCAATCACATCCTCTGCTGCCAGTGGCTTAGAGAAAAATAAAGAAAAGAATTAAATACTGCCTCCAAGACTGGCTTTCTCTGCCTCTTGGAAAAGCCCTACACACTTACCAGATTGTGTATGGATATAACTCAATAAGTATTCGCAGAGAATATTCTACCATACTCTACACACTCTCATAAATAACATATTCTACCACTGACAATGCTGAATGAAATTTAAAAAAAAAAAAAAAAAAATGTTATGGTACCCCTTCTACCCCCAAAAATGTCATACACCTTTTGAATTGACTTCAGAACAAATTAAGTACTAGGTCAGAGTTTGGAAGATTTGTGGGGGTTTGTGTGTTTTCCCATGCACCCAGTGTACAACTTGCTTTCCTCTTGAGTCTCAAGCATTTTGCCATTATAACTAGAAGAGAGAGAGATGTGTCAAGAGCCTAGAAACAAAAAAATATGAGTTGTTTCTAAGGCCGTGAACAACCTGTTACTCAAATTATTAGTCTGGCTATAGCAATAAATGCCACTCACTCATTGAAACCTGAAATCATAAAGTTTCAGACAATAAAAAATCCACTTAAATCAGCAAAAAAGTGAGAGAAAACTAACATCTGGATTCTTTTACAGATCACCTGTTGTTAATGTGCTTCAAGATGTAGTGATGTGAGTTGTTCAGCAAGATCCCGTAAATCCTGGGAAAGAGAATTATTCAACTCTTTCAATGCTGAAGCACTGTATGTGACAAAACTTTCCCTTCCAAAAAGGCAAACATTTGAATAATCTCTTTTTTTCACTTAACATGACTTAGCAAAATTCGTACCACTTTTCTCAAGGCCTGAATCAAGCAGAGAAAAATCTGTACTGTTAGCAAAAAGATAAGACAGGAGATTTTGAACAGTGTTTTTTGTAAGTTAGTGTTTAAAATAACCCAAACTTTTCATACAGTACTGCATTTGTATAATGCGTATATATATGTATGTGTGTGTGTGTGTACATATATATATATACACACAGCACTGTATAGTGCTGTGTTATTTATTTTTCTGAAGTTATTTTCTGTTTATTTTTGAATTTACATTAGTTAAGCGCTTAGGGATTTATTATTTAAATAATGATTTATGTTTTCTAGAAAATATTTATTAAATATTCTTTTGCTGACTGAGCATTCATTATTCCAAAACTTTTTTTATCTCATGTGGATTTGTTTATTTACTTATTATTGTATGGGAATTGTTAATTGATGTGCCTGGTTGCTGTTTGACTAAACTTCTTTGAAAGTACCTCATGAATCTTGCTTCTCTAGGAATCAACTTCCCTAAAACCATGTTTTATTCCTGTTGTATTCAATAAGACATTTTCATGAGGTGGTGTTGAGTGAAACAGAAAATAGTGAAGTTTTTAAGATATATCAAGAAGGGGAAAAAAAGTGCCTCAATAATTTCCAGTGACTGGGGAGGGGAGCCTCCTGACTGACTTATGAATACTTTTGATAGTAAAAAACTAAACACAAACCCCTCCTCCAGCTCTTAACAATGGAAGCTAAAATTTTTTTACTTTCATAAAAGTTAAATCAGGATATAATATCAAAAGGGAATGAAAACCCACCATTGCAGAATTCAAATCTCAGTTACTGTGTCAGACAACTCTAATGTCAAGATCTAGGGTTACAGTTGGTAACTAGGAGTCTAAGTCACTTCACAGTGCATGGGGTGGAGGATTAAGACTTTAAGGTTCATGGTAGATAGCTGACTGAATGGAAGTTTCTTGCATGAAACTGAAACTAAGTGAGAAAATACAATTATCTCATATATAAAGAGAAGAACAAGTAGGAAAGTGCTAATTCTTCTTCAGATAACAGACTGAGACTTTTAAGTAGTAAGAGTCAAAAGAAGTAGCTCTGCTGTTCTTCATTTGTGATAGACAAAATATATGAAAAAGATTACTGAAGAGGTGAGCTTTGGAAAATGCATCTGTTTTGCTTATTCAAGACAAATTTAGTTTGTAGTTTTATGGTATTGTACACATATAGTGACCTTCCATTTAGTGACCTTCCAGTTCCAGAAGGGGACCCGCAGGAAGGCTGGAGAGTGATAGAACAAGGGGAAATGGCTTTAAACTGAAAGAGGGTAGGTTTAGATTAGATATTAGGAAGAAATTATTCACTGTGAGGGTGGTCAGACACTGGAACAGGTTGCCCAGAGAAGTTGTGGATGCCCCCTCCCTGGAAGTGTTCAAGGCCAGGCTGGATGAGGCTTTGATCAACCTGGTCTAGTGGAAGGGGGTTCCGCTGGGGGTTGGAACTAGCTGATCTTTAAGGTCCCTTCCAACCCAAACCATTCTATGATTCTATGATTCTATGATTCTGTGATATCTGCATTAAAAGAGATATGACAAGTTTTTTTCTCTCTAGAAGACAAAGCGAGATTAGCAAAGACAAAGCAAAATTCAGCATTTTACCTTTGAAGTTAAAGAAAAACAGAGAAGAAATAAAGCACTTTTATTTCTAATTATATGAACTAGACTTCACAGCAACTTCTCTAATAGTTCTTCATTCTGTCCAAAAAGAGATGCTGCAGCTGAACCACCTTACTTTAGGAGAATTACGTAAGTAGAGATTCTTATACAGCAGATACCAAAGCCTGGTATCATAGAAGAAGCTTCTTGAAAAATATGGCAGCATAATTTACAACACTTATGCTTTCAAAATGCATGCTATATTGCCACTGTCTATATAATAAGACTCCACTTATCAGAATCCCAGTCCTTATCCTTCTGTCTCAAATGTTCTTTACTATTATTCATGCTAATGTAAACACCATGATATAATGCCAAATTAAGCAACGATATACTGAATTTATTTCCAGCTATATCAATCTTCTAAAACTCATTCTCTTCCAGAGACTGTTGGAATAACAAATAATTTAATAAGCATGTAAACAAGAAGGGTCTATACAGATTTAGAAGATATTGGAAAGATGTCTGGTAACAAGGCAGTATCTCAGCTTCTTCTACAATGGTGCTAACTAAAAATTTTAATTTCTGTTTTAAAATATTCTTATATTCTCACCTCAGTGATAAACTCTATTTAAATATATTAAAAAATGATGGGTAAACATAAAATCACAATTTTCCATCGTATTTGTTTCACTTTCTTTTTTTTTTTTTTTTTACATCTGAACTCTTTTTTACAGGTCTGCTGTTTGCTGTACTGATTTATTGAGCTACTGCTGACAACATTGTCCAGGTTACAGCTGAAGTAATACAAACAGAAATAAATCCATGAGATGGACAGAAGATAAAACATGTAAGGAAGTAACAATGTGAGACCCCTTCTGGACAACTTTCCTAATAAAACCAAAACATTAAATCCGAGATAAAGTTTACACATGTAGCATATTTGTTCTTCTGCCTGTAAGAATGATTAAGCTTTGTTTATGAAAAAAAGATTTTGACAAGTAAGACCAATAGTGGTATTATAATCAAAATTATATAAAAAAGAATATACAAGTCATATATATTTTCGCATTATATGACATTAGCCTGAACAAAGTATTTATCAGACTGCATATATTTACCCCTTGTAAAAAAACATAAAAATCTGAATTTGCCATTTTCTTCTAGAAATGAAGAATCAAAATTCCCTGAAATGTTCTTTCATCTTAAAGCAATTTGCATTTTTATTTTTTTTTAATGACAAGCACAATGGAGCCATCTGTACATACTGTTAGAAGTATATCCTTTCTTTGCATTTTCAGGAAGTTCTCAGGAATTTAACTTTGCACTGTGAGGGATTTGGTCTGAGAAAACCAGGTGGCACTGAATAACTTCATGATTTGTGATTATTTTCTCTGGAAATTAGAGGAATATAATGTTCAAAACTTGACTTACTATGCTGATATACTACCTGTCTAGTTTCTCATATATACAAGTGATAGGCCAAAAAAAGGCAAAGCAAATTAATTATTTTTTTATTCCTACAAGCTGACACAGGCAGGGATTTGGGACCTTTGCAGCATTACTTAGCCTGTAATTCTGTTCTCAGCTGGCAGAGAATTTCATGTGTCTGTAGGAGGTGCTTCTTTAATGCTAACTTAAATGTTAAATAACTAACAAAATAAAACAAATTTAGTTATAAATTACCTCCAAGGTTTTGGATGATGACAGAAGCAAATAGCAGAAACTAGGCTCCAAGTAATCTAAAATAAAAGAAAACTGAATTAGCTAAATATTTTATCATGTTAGTTGAAAGCTTAAGACAGTTATTTGCAAGTCCTGTTTCTCATTTCTGTCATTTCCAGTAATGTCTGGAAAAACATATTAAAAATGTTTGAATGTTTTTTGCTTCATTTTATTTTGCTGTCTGGCTACAGTTTAAATCCATAAACCCCCAGAAATTTCACCTTTGAGTTTTGGCTGTGTTTTGTCAGACATCTAGGTAAACTGACAAACAACTTATTTATATTTTCTGCAGGTTTTTGAAAAGAGATTAAGAACATTGGTCTGCTTTAGAGAAAGAGAAAAAAAAAGATAAGCCCTTTAGGGTGGACTAATAACATGGCCACTGTGTACAATCTGTTCCCTCTGTATTCCTTCCCATTCATGTCGAATTAGGGACGTAAAAGGTATATGCTTGCCTGCTCCTGCTGTTACCTATCCATGTCTAACCCTGTTTTGCATCTACTGATAGTGTTTACTCTGCAACCTGCTGTGGTCACAAATTCCATGAGTTTACTGCCCACTAAGAAAAAATACTGTCTTTTGTCTAATTTAATCATGTTTCCAAGTAGTTTCAGTGGTAGCCTTCTAGTTTTAGTTCTGTGAAATTTGGTGAACAGTTCTGCATTTACTGCCTTCCTGATTTTGTAAATCTTGATAATATCCTCTCTCAGCTTTCTTTTTCTCAACTGAAAAGTTTCCCCAAAATGCTTTAACCAAGCCAGTCCAGAAAAACTCTTAAAATAAGACAATTTTACAGGAAAATACTTATAATTGCTAGGAATACAGGGGTTTGATTTTTGTTGCTGTGTTTTTTTTTTTTCTTTTGGGGGTTTTGGGGGGTTTGGGGTTTTTTGTTTGTTTGTTTTTGCTAATACAGTCACATGTAATGTCCAAGAGGTTTTTAAATACAACGTAGTTTAATTCAACATTTCTAAACTCAAATCTTCTGAATCATAGAATCACCTGGTTGGAAAAGACCTTTGAGATCATTGAGTCCAACCATATCTGTCCACTACTAAACCATGTCTCTGAGCACCCAATTTACCCATATTTTAAACACCTCCAGGGATGGTGATTCCATCACCTCCCTAGGCAGCCCATTCCAGTGCCTGAAAACCCTTTCCGTGAAGAAATTTTTCCTGACATCCAATCTGTAGCTCCCCGAAAAAAAAAAAAAAAAAAAAAAAAAAAAAAAAAAAATTAACAAAGAGAGTTAAAATGTTGGTTCTATTTGCTGTAATTTGATTCTATTTAATTCAGAGTTAGACGTGCCTTTTGCCTCACAGGACAGCAGAAACTTCCAAAACAGTCAGGTTTCTATAGCTGAAGCTGGAGTATTTTGCAATGCCCCCACAATCCTGGTTCCAGGTTGCAGCATTGAGAGTGGGGTTGTTTCAAGTTCCATCATCCCTTCTGACTTTTAATTTTGGCTCTGCTTTTGATTTGCCTACTGCATTTTCTCTGGTCAATTTTCCTCAATTTGATTTTGTTTTTCTTTCCTTTTCAGTTTCTTCTTTAGGAATAAATTATTTACTGTGAGGGTGATGAGACACTGGAATATGTTGTCCAAAGAAGTTGTGGATGCCCCCTCCCTGGAAATGATCAAGACCAAGTTGGATGAGGCTTTGAGCAACCTGGTCTATTGGAAGGGGGCCCTGCTGATGGCAGGGGGGTTGGAACTGGATGGTCTTTAAGGTACCTTCCAACCCAAACCTATGTGTTCTATGATTCTGTGATTTCAATTCTCTGCAGTGTATCCTAAAAAATCCTTAAACTGAATTTTCTCTTTATATCAGAATGCATTTGAAATTTATCAGAATGAGTAGTTAGCATTGTTAAAAAAATTAGTAACACACAAGAAGCTGATGACAACTCTGAGTACACATCTATTGTAGGTTATTTAGTTTTATCTGGGATCTCTAATAGATAAGTACATTCTCTTTGGCAAAAAAAAATGAAACTACAGAGGAGTAAAATCCATGATACCAGATAAGACAAGATGTCTCTGAGACAGTCAGCTAGAATACCTCAGAGTTTGCACCTGAAGAAAGGAATATGTTGTGCCTTAGTGGAATTCATCCTTGTCCCTCCTGACAGACTGTCTAGGACATATTATCCTCCTTTTCATTAGGATACACATCTGCCTTATGAGAGTTGTTAGGGTGCTTATAAGAAAGTAATCAAGACTTATGAGAGAATCCCAACAATGCAAAATTGATAGAAAGAAAAAAAAAAAAACCCAACATAATTGAAACAAGCCTAATGACAGAAAAGTAAATCAAGACAAAAGGGTAAGGAAGGATCAAAAGAAAATCTTCTTTATCCTCCCCTCCTACTTGATGCTACAATCAGACTGTTAGATGACCAGTAATAAAAAGGTTGAAATGAGCCCTCACAGTTATTCTTCAGTCAAGGACCATGATACAGATTATACATATCTGGCAGCTTTCAGCATCCATTTCTTTAACATAGAGAAATACCATATGTTTTGTTCTAAGGCTGAACTGAACATTTTTGGTTAAAGATTCAATTTTTTTTCATCATCAATCCAAAACTTAATTAATCATAAAAGCTCTAATAATCACCCATTCAAACTGTTCCTCTAAGGCTGAGCTAGAATTTCTGTTGCTGCATTTTGAAGTGTTTTTTGTTTTTTTTTTTAAATTCATAGTAAAAAAAAAATGACTTATTCCTCTAAAAGATCTGCTTAAAATATAAAACCCAAGAAGGAATTCTATGGTCCATGATATTCAGGAGCTCTAATTCTATTATCGTGAGTACTTCGATTTCATAATTTATGACTCTCAGATTTATACATTGTGCCTTAATTACAATGTCCACTACCATTCAACAAGAAAATCTATAAAGCCTGATAGTTTCATATGATCTCCTATATCTGAACAGACTCTTCTACTTCTGAATAGAATTAATATATACTATCATGAGAAAGGAGTAAATTGTCCTTATACTGTTCAAGAAATGAAACCATTAGGAAAAACAACACTGAATCTTCTCTGTTGCTTGTTTTTGGTTTCTTTTTTAAAATTTATTTATTACTGGTTTTTTTTTTCTCTCATGTACTTATGAAATGTTTGAAGTTGTTCCTCTTGTTTTCCTTATTTTAATCTATATGTCAGAATGGTGGCTGCCCAGTTACCTTATTTTTACAGTTTATTTGTATGGCTTTGGTTTACTCTCTGTAGACGTCATTTTAAACAAACATCTATTTGCTGTATTTATGGCGAGATAGCTTTGCTGTTCTTACTGACTCAGATATTTCATAACAAAGGCAACATAAATTATATCTAAGATACTATAGTTATGTGAATTAATGTAGTTCAAACACCTGATTTCATCCATTCAGTCTCCAGTCAAGATCCTTGGAAAAACACTAGTTGTAATCACAAAACCACAGAGGTTTGTGGAACCATTTCAGAGAATCTAAAAGAATTTGGTCTAGTGATTCCAGCTACTGCTTATATTGAAAAGACTACAAATGATTTCTTTCCATTTGTGTACAAGTACAGTGACTATGACTACTAAATGTTTTTAGACTCAGATGCCTGGAAAGAGGCTTGTTTTCATTCTGTTGACAGAGGTAGAGTTAGTAGACCAACGGGGAGTCAGCAGACCTTCTGACAATATTACTAAACTCTAGCATTAAGGTAACTTTTCTCTGGATGGAGGGGTAGTTTAGTCTTCATGTCAGTTAACTTCTCCCTGGAACTGCCAAAACCCATGACAATTAGTGCCAGCTACGATGATATTTCTGATGTGGACACTATTCCTTTGGGAGTTGGATTAAGTCCAGTATAATCATTTAATACAGAAAAATGAACAGGTGGTGGAAAGTTTTAGTCATGCCAATTTGCATTGGTCTTTAACCAAGAACTTAATTGTATTTTAATTTATTACCATTCACTTAAGCTGTCCTTTGGGAAAATATTTTGTTGCTGCCTCAACAGTGAAGAGGTATCATCTAAGAAGGTAGAAGATATTTTCCAATGTTGTGGGGAAAAAATGTTACTTGGATATTTCCTAGCAATCAGCTATACATATAGGGTATAATATTTAATATAAATCAATTTTTTTCTTTCATAGTGTGCTAGTACTGATACTTTGGATGTGCCTAATGTTATTTCATCACACTTTATGAAACATGCATTTTATCACTTTTGGTTTTGGATTACCCTGGAAGCACACTGGTTTGTCCTGAGAACACAGATTTGTATTTTGACGGTGCAAGCAGCTGTCATTATTTAAAGTAGCCATGTTATAACATAAAGAAGGTAAGGTACTATGAAATGTTTAAAGGAGAATAAAGAAACAAAGTTACTGCTTTATAACTGCAATGTAATCTAAATTATTAAGTTTTTCTTTTAAATCAAAATGTCTTCATTTCTTTGTCACTTTCAATATTTGCATTTACTGTATCTGCAATAAAGCCTTCTTTAGGTTTGTCAGGTTTAAGTAGAATAAAGAAATAACATACATTGGATATTTTTAATAGGAAAAGATGACATCAATAGAAATAAAAATGATAATTCATGGAGTATAGCACAAGTTATTGCGTCAGCTTCATCAATAAAATAGAATGTTTTCATATAAGGCCATCATTTTACTTTATTAAATCTACATCCATGATCTAAATCTGTATTGAATTGTTGCAATGGCCATGCATTTTTCAGATGTTTAAAAATGAAATCCAACTTCACTAAGTCTCAACCAATCATCCACACTTCTAACATAATTGTAAAATTTATTTGCTTGCATGTCACTTATACAGTATTGAAACAAGGAGAGAGAAAAAAAATGTAAAGACTATGTGGAACCCATTTTAGCTCAAACAACTAATATGAAGTAAAGGTATCCTTCTAGGAACAGCAAATATCACAAATGGGAAAGGAAATCAATGCTATGATTTACCTTTTTAAAAAATAGATCAGTTCCAGACTGGAGGTGAGTGAAGGAGATGTCAAAGAAATAACATGCAATCATCTTAAACATTTAGCACTACACAAAATCCTTTATAAAAATTCTCCATGAGTTACAACACTCAAACTACATAGGTAACATCTATATAATATTTCAACATTAAGTTAATTAAGGTAATTTGTTCTAACTTTTCATCAGTATGAAATCCTATGATGATAAGCTATAATACAACACTACCACAGTAGTAAAGCAGGATATTTTATAACCATTAAAAAAATGTCTTTAGTAAGATCAGTAGTGGAGCAGTATTTGCTAGAACAATAATGTAAGATTTACTACCTGGGATACAAGACTAGTAATGACAAATTAATTTGTAAAGAATTTCTCTATTTTTCAATGTAGTAATTCATTAAATGCATGGTAGAATCCTCTCTCTTCACATGTTCTTACCTTTTTTTAATTTTGAAAGAACAGATTTATTTCTTATTTTTTGTTTCACTGATTTTTTGTTTGCTAGCTAGTGTTATAACATTGTACATAATTATTTTAAAACAAGAAGAATAAGTTTGGGAAGGAAGTGTGTTAGTAGTAAGAATGCAGGCTTCAGAACAGTAAGATTCACGTTAGAGTGCTTATTCCATAGCACTCCTCTCATACTTCTTCTTAAGAATACATGTTATCTGCTACCACTTGACTACCTGAATGCTTAAATAATCATGCAAGTAAAATTCAGGTTCCCAGTAACTCTGTAAGTTCCTATGAGGCATTTCATCTATAATCTGCATTAGAAGTATTCATTTTTCTCATGTATTTTTTCTGCCTCTTCTACCTGCTCCTTCTCCTTTTCTCTACCAAGCTCTTAAAAAACTAGAAATTGAACCACCAAGGTATTCAGCCTCCTTCTTCTTCCCTTCTGCTTCAATTTTTTGTTGTATATGCATACATAATAGGCATGGTAGATTTTGAAATGCTGGTTCAGATTCAGAGAGCTGATTATTTTTTCCTGCCTTCCAATTCTTTTGAATTTAGCTGTGCTACTGAAAAGAAATAGAGACAAGCAGACTTGGGTATCTGCTGTGTGAAATGCTTTTCTGATTTCAGCAGACGGGGATATCTCCATACTGTGCAGAGATGCCCCTGTTTGATGAGGTCTCACCACTCTCCTGTAATGTTCAAGTAACTTATATAACAAGAGGAAGCAGATAATTAAATTCTGTATCATATGTCATATGCATAAAAGGTGCCAATTTAAGTATCTACAGCTTCTTAATTCTGATGTTCCTAATCTGACTGGTTCCACATCTTAGACTTAATATTGTGTTGATGTGAATGTCTATAACCCTTCTCCATGCCTAAATAGTACACTTTTCTTTATTTAAAATATCATTTTATCAGTTTTATTCAGATTTCATTCTCCCTTTTTTTCCTCCCTCTCCCCTTGCTGTGGATATAAGAGGCAAATATATTAATATCTTGTACTAAGAAGTTGCTGTTTGTAAATAAAATAACAGAATACAATTTAACTTTAAATTATATATGTAGTTGGATATAATCTTATCCACCACCTCTCAGTGTGTCTCTGGCCCAATATATATATAAGTGAAGCTCCCTTTACAGGAACAAGAGAGTGCTCCTCACCCTTGATCAGGCTATGTAACCAGACTACTGAGGAGTCTCTGAATATAGGCTTTGGAAAAAGGAAAATTTGAATCCCTGGATTTCAAATTGAATTAATCCCTATATCCCATATAAACTCTGTCTGCTACTGTACATCACAGATCAGGCATTTATTTCCCTTCTTTCAGGATCTGAATTTTTGTAAATAATTGTATCTTTTTCTTGGAAGAACTCCTTTCAGAAATGAAAAAAATTAATAAACACTAAAAGGATGAGCTAGGTGTCTCATCTGTTGTACATTACTCAGTTCCCATTAACTACATTTGTTTTTTCCAAGCCACATGGTAGTTAAGATTATAAATTTAGAATTCAAGTAATCATCTTTTCCATCAGTTTCCATCATAGTTTCCATCAGATCTTTTATCATTGTAGACTCATCAGATGTAAACAAACAGAAAAATTATCACATCTTTTATAAATAAGCTGCTTTTACTCAGAAAAATGTTGAACAAGTTTCTGCTACTTGGGGAGGTAGTTCCAAATAGTTAAGTAATCTCAATTATTTACATCATCCAGTGTAACATTTGGAACTTAATTCCTGAACAAAACAGGGATGAAAAATCTCATTTAAATAGATAGGACAGAGCAGGAAAGGTTTTTGTTCTGGGAGCTTGCTCATCACGAGTGAAAAAAAGGTGAGCAGTATGACAGCCTTGTAGGTTAGCAAAGTTAATGCCCTTTCTTTCTTAAACTTTCTTTTTCACATTTTCAGCCACTTTAAGTCAAATTTTGCCCTCACATGCATCACTGAGCTCAACAGGAGACCTCCTTATGCTTCCAAGGGCAAAATTTGTCCTATACTACTTTTGGAAACTTTTTACTAATAACTTTACTTCCCTTTCTTTAAAACAGAGTTTTTCATTCATTTTTGAACACTCAACTTTTTCTATCATTAATCATTCATAGTTTGTGATCCTCTAAATTGACATTCTTAGCAAAAGATCTACAATTAACAGCTTTTATTTAGCAACAAGAGTGCAAAAAAAGTGTCATTAAAACCTCCATGTCTTCTAAATGATTAAGTTTTTTTTTTTAAATCTCATTTCCTCCACGGAAGAATATTTTCATATGCAAAATTTAACTTGCTTACAGTTCTTGAATGATCACTCACATAGCTATTTTGAAAGCACCACTTAATCAAAGTATATAAATATGTCTTTTTGATCATATGAAGCAAGCTGTTTCCAGATGGAAAAGCTTAGAAATTATTTTCTTTGAACTGAAAGTGAAATTCAAAGATATTTTTAAGGAGGAAAGTGTAATAAATACCAAACTTATATGTTTCTAAACAAACAGTGATGTCTATTCTCTCTGGAACAAATGTATGACAGAATATACATTTAAAATAGAACTAATATTTCTGTATTTATATGCCTTGACACATACAATTGATACAGGGAACTTTACTAAGGTGAAAAAAATTATTTTAATTATATATCTCAGCTGCTTATGATAAACACACAGCATACCAATTTAAGATCACATTTTCTGTTTGTAGGTTATGAAGTTTAACATTAAATAATTTACTTTTGAGAAGAGTATGCTGATACATTTACACAACAAAATGCTCTCATTTGCTGCCCATAGCTCCTTTCACAAAAAAGCTATTAAATACATACGGTGATAACCGATATTTTTTTCTTGCTTTTTTAAAAACCTTTGGTGTGCTTTATCATTTTGTTTAGCTGGGTGTCTCCCTTTTAGTCATGTAAGTAAGAATAAATTGCAGTGGTTTTGCCAAAAGTAGGAGTTAAGACTCCACTCATCACTGAATATATCAGCTTCTAGGCAAATGCAGTGAACATCTCTACTGAAGGTCAAGACAGGCACTGAAGGTTCAGTTTGGAGCACCAAGATACTTTAGGTAGATTGGATCTGGTTATTTGACCTTTAACAGTAACTCACCAAAAGCAGTTTAGCTAAAAAGTACCTGTGCTATTCTCCAACTGTTCCATATAGTCAATATGTTACATGCTTGATGATCTCTAGATTAGGCGTTCATCACCATGGAAAAATACTAGTAAATAAGAAAAAAAAACCCAGCAACAAAAAAACCCACCTAGTCCTATGTTTTTATAAGATCTATTTTAGTTTTTCAGCAAATAGTGGTCTACATGAAACACACAGATAGACTTTGGTAAATAATTCTAATAACAGAAAAAAATATCCCTTTTCATTCTCTACTATTTTCATAGCCTTCTAGTTAAAAACACGAAAAGAAAATTTCCAGAGCAGGTTTTATTTGTTTTGTTTTTTGTTTTGGTTTTTTTTGCAAAGGTGTGTATTTTGCATACATTCCCATATGCTTTGATGCAAAGATTCTTCTCAGGCAAATCCTCACATCTGTACTTGGCTAACTGTAGGACACTGAGGCTTTTCTTCCCCTCACAAAAAAAAAAAAAAAAAAAAAAAAAAAAAAAAAAAAAAGATAGGGAGTGAAAAGTCTTTTACCAGCTCATTAAACATTTTATGAGCATCAAATTCTGCAAGTTGCACTCCCTAGCATAATACAAAAAATACATTTGGACAAAAGGCTCTCTGGATATATAAATATTTTCTTTGGGAAGATGCTGGTGCCAACAGAAAAATGTGATTCCCATTTTCACATGGACACTCATTTGCATTTGGCTGTAAGATATCACTGGCAACACTGAATTAGGATAATGGGGTTAGAAAACAAAGCTATGTTTGAATACAGGAACAGTTTCTGGGATATTTTACCAAGTCTTTCACAGGGATCAGAACAGATAGGCAAATGCATCCAGCTGCAGGAGAAGGCTTGACATCATTTATTTTACTAGGAAAGTAAATTTCTGGAGAAATAGCACACAAACTGGCTGTCATCTGGCAGAAGTGATTTGGAGAACTGCTTTACTAACACTGAAGTCATGTTCAGGTCAAATAGTCCTACTATGAACAGCAGTCAGAGATTATAAGAGTCATGAGAATATTTTATTTGCTGTATCTTTATAGATTATAAACTTTTAGGTTACCACAAGCCTACAAGACAACAGTGTGATTGCCAACACTTTTTCTCACTTTTAGAGTCAGATATTGGCAGAATACAACCTAGTAGTAGGAATAGTAAGTAAGTTATGACAGTCCACATTCAATATTCATTAGGATTTAGTTCTCCCATACTACCTGTCTTCCATGACTTGACAACAGTCAAGAAGTAGTATCTATTTCAATTGTTTTGATTGGGTTTTTTTGCAAATATTATTAAATACTCTATCAGAAATAATGCAAATATTGTATTAGACGCATACAGTAACACTGCATTATGAGCTCTTAATCTTTCTCAGTTAGAAATATATTTACACAGGAGCTCATTGTTGACTTGGTTTTGATCCCATGGAAGTCAGTATAAATCTCACCATTGTTAAACCAACAGAAATAATTTGAAAGCCTGCCCCCCCAAATTAATATATTATTATTACATAGCAAGACTCAAGACATGTATATTGACTCTGATGAGATAAGAATCTTCTTTATAATAGCCCAGTACTTTACTGGGAATAGGGAAAAGCTTCTTTTTCTTTTTCTTTTCTTCCTTTTCCTTTTCTTGTTTTCCCCCTTTCTCTTTCCCCTTTCCCTTCTTTTTTATCTTTCCCTTTCTCTCTTTCTTTTCTCAGCATGCTTAACAATTCCACTGTCAAGGCAGAACACTCACTAACTGAATGATCTGAATGATCAAACATACTGAAAACCATGTAGTTTTTCTCTTAGGAATGAAAGTCTTCCTGAGGTGAAATATATTTTCTAAGACTGTGTTTTCATAGAAACGTCACCCTCTGCAGCAAGTATTAATGATATATTATCACTTTACTTCTTACTTTCATTAAAATGTTTTATTGAAAAATAACTCATGTAAATTGCAGGACTGAGTCTGTACCATTTAAAAATGTTATTTTTGTATGTTTTATAAAAGTATAAACCATTTCATTGTTCTTCTGATCAAAGAAAATATGAGCAGTCTGTGAGGCAAGAAGAAACGAATCCCGCAGTGCCTAATTCAGGAGTCATCAGATATTCTACCTTTGTAGACAAAGCAAAATGAAAACTAACAGCAATCGAATAACAGCAAATTCAGAGGATGGTGGGCATAAAACTATTAGACACTGAGCCAGGCAACTGGCACTGAATTTCAAACAAATTATGTTTGTATTACAATAGAAGTGGATTATATTTGTATGAAAATCCCATTTGTGTAACTACTAAGTAAAGACAGTTAGGAATCAAGATAACTGGGCCAGAATGACAGAAGAACTATTTGAGGATAACTGTATTTCGAATGAAATATTTGCCAAACAGCAAGATGTGATTATTAAATTAGTGGATAAATATTAAACCAATTAATGTATTATTAGAAATCAGTGACTAATAAACTAAAGTGTTGTAAAAAGAAACTTTTCTCAGGAAAAGTTTGCAGTGGAAGGCAATTGGCACATTGATGGTGATAATTGTCTGTCTCATGAGTCAAAATTTACAACCCTGCTTTGTTCAGCAGATGTTTTAATTACAAGCTTGGGGCACACAGGTGTTTTTGTGCAGTCAGGGAGAAAAAACCTCAATGATGTCAGAGAATCGCAGGAGTAAGCCTGGAACTGATCTGGAGACTGATGCAGATCATCCTCCTGCACTGAAGCATGGTTAGACAGACTCAGACTACCTCTGACAGCTGTTTACTTTTAAAAGTTTCTATT
The DNA here is from genome assembly GCF_000700745.2 of Antrostomus carolinensis. Taxonomy (NCBI): domain Eukaryota; kingdom Metazoa; phylum Chordata; class Aves; order Caprimulgiformes; family Caprimulgidae; genus Antrostomus; species Antrostomus carolinensis. The sequence continues at coordinate 37,764 of NW_010303178.1, forward strand.
AAAGAGACATTTCATAATTTCCCTGGGGAAGTTGTTTCCTTCTGCTTAATTATCCTTTTTTGTAAAAAAAGTTTTCCCTGGTATGTACCAGAAATCATCTTCCCTACAAATCAAACCTATTTTGTCTTGTCTTAAGCCTTGTGGAGCCAGAAGTAAACATTTGCATATGAGAAGATTTGTCTGCCCCTTCTTTCTCTTTTGAAGTATTCTAAATTCCCCAAACAGCTAAAGTTTTCTGAGCCTGCTGTCAGTTTTGATGTGTCCTAGACAGCTGCCTTCAATACTGGTAAGGTGTCCACTTTAGGTACCGAAGGAAAATATTTATCCTGGTAAGAAGTCTCATCAACGTCCAGATACAGTCTACTGTGGACAGAGAGCTAAACACTTCCAGAAGAGAAGGTAGTGTGGCTATCTTCTTTGTCCATCTGTTTCTTTAAACCAAGGTGCCCAAAATACAAAAAAAAATTCATCCAGATTGTTACAAGCCTGGAAAAGGTTGCAGTAATACTGCCAGTATATTAATCTAACACTCCTATTAAATATAATTATAAATGAGATATGCATCTCATAATAAATTAAAATTAACTTTTTGATACACTAGAACCATACTTCTCAGTACCTTTTTTAGGTTAGTCCAGCTGTTTCACATTGTGTGCGCACATTTGACTTTTAAATACAGTATTTTGTCTAACCCTTCAAAATACTACTTTGATATCCAAAGATAATTGTCAATTTGAAATGTGCACTCTGAAGTGCTTGCAGCTTTATCTGCATCTTCTTACAGATGTTAAAAAAAATGTAATTGAAGGTAGGCCAACATATAATTAACTCTCAAAAACCCTGAACAGAATCATTTCTGGCTGAAGAAGAAAATGAAATTATTTCAATAAGATTTGTATTGACAAATCCATGATGGCTGTCTTTATTAACATTTATCTACTAGATATTTATAAACTTATTCATGATTTGTCCAGGTAAATTTCTGTGTATCCTGGTTAGGCTGATAGGTTTTAATTTCCCAAGAAACATCCTTTTCTCCTTTAAAGTCCCTAAGTTTGCCCTTTGCAACTCTCCTGGGACTTCTCCCACCTTCCCTTAGTTCAAGAGGATAGTAACTAATGTTCAGAGACTTTATAGGCTACTTCCTTAAATACTCTGTGGTGAAGTAAGGAATTGACCTTACTTTACTACTTTAATTAATCCAATTTACATAAACATTCCCTCACCGGCCTTTCAGTACTCCTACTTGTTTTCCATTTCTCTTGTTAACTGTACTGCTTGCTATTAAGCAGTAGACCTGTATTTTCTTTTGCCTTCGTCTAATTTCTCATGCTCTCTTAGTTGTTTTTATGTCTTTTGCTAGTTTTCCTTTGTATTGTTTCTTAGACTTCCTGCTTACTCTCACATAGTTATTCTAGCCTTAATTTTTATACTTGATCATATTTTCTTTGTGTCTACTTTTACATGACTCCTTTGGTTTTATTCTAAAGAAACCTTTATATTTCCCTTTTCTTCTGCTATATTTCCCTTTTCTTCTCCTGTAACCACCACTTCTGCGTTTTTCACGTCAAGTGTTCTCAGAAGCCACAGTTTTAACAAGTGAATATTGTACTAATGGGTGCTCAGAAGAGAACAGTTTTGTGCAGTAGTTGTAAGTGAAAGGGTACTATTCTAGTTCAAATTCTCAAGACAGTATTGAACAACTTTTAAGTGGGTTGTCCCCATCCTGCTGTTCTTTCTTCTTTTCCTTTTCTTAGAACTGTAAACTGCATCTTGAGACAATTATTTCTCTTCAATTGCCTTTCAACCTTCACATGCTCAATCTGTTCTCCCTTACCTTTGCAGTGAACATTACATCTAAGTTACCTCCTCTGAGATAAGAAATTAGCCTCCACGATTTCAAATCTAGTGTGTTATCAGTAAATAGCCAAGCAATTAAAGTGCCTGCTTCATTAGAATAGGACATGTTCTTTGAATGTTTCCCACAGTTGCTCCCTGACTCTTTATTCTTCCACAGGTTTAGGTAAGCAAACCACCTGACCTCTCTGAGAATTTGTTTTCGTTTTCTATTCAGCAATAAAGAATGGATTTACAGACTGTTACACAGTATATTAATAGCAATTGTAACTCAAAAGACTGTTTCAAACCCATTCCCCAGTGACCCCTGCTCAGTGACCTGCTAAAAAAGGATTAAACTGTTCCAGCCTCAGAGAAGCTTATTGTCATGCTCACATTAACAGTAATAAAACACCAAGCAGACTACAGGGCCTAGGAATGGACAAGACCAGGTGCCAAAGAACCCTAAACCAAAAGGGTGCAATAAAATTTCTCAAAATCTCACCAACATAATCCATTTTGCAGTAATTAAAGAGTTCAGCTTTCCCCTTAGTTTAGTTATTCCCTAGAATATTTAACTATTCTATTGGAATATCCCATTTTCCAATAAAAAAGAATTTCTCTGGATGAGCTGACAATCTGATTCACTCTTTTTCCCTTCCCTACTGCTTACAAACCCCTCTCCCTACCCTTCGATCCTTCCATGCAGCAAACTCTCTAAATAGGTCACACAGTGAATTGATTTTCATTTGTCATACAAAAAATATAATCTATTCAGATCCTATCTACTAACTGTATCAACACATTTCACTTCAGATGACTTTAAACAGGGACCACCAGAAGTATTTTATTTTTCCAGACTGAGCTTGATTGTAGCTAAGATTATAGAATCTTGATTATAGCTAAGAAACAAGCAAAAATAAGTATTTCTCACATTATTATTAGTAGTAGTACATTTATCTGGAAGACAGACTTAATCCTATGAAGTGTTAAGAGGCTCAATAAAGGGTCTGTCAAGTATTTTCACATGCTTTGATAAATGCCATTATGTGCATGCCAAATGAATACTATTAATATGGATGATTAAAAAATTAAGAACTTATTTCTTCATCCTTCATCATCAAGAGATGAATTTGCATTTTGATTTTTACATTTTGGAAAGCAGTTTATGTCGAGCTAGAAAATTTCTAAAGGAAAATGAAATAAAATATAATATAATAAAACAAAACAAAAATTCAGACCTTCAGAGAGAGAAACACTTGAAAGCCTTCTGATTCTTTTTGGCTTTCCAGCATAGTGTTTGCCTACTGAAATTTCAGTAATAAAAATCTACAAAGAGAAATAGGGCTGACTCCTATGAAAAACAATGAGACAGTCCAATCAAGTTCCTCCTGTATTTTTATTAGAACATGAGCAATCTTGATTCTACCTTCTTCTTAATTAAAAAAAAAAAAAAAAAAAAAACAAACCTTGAAAGAACACCACATCTGTATCTGTAGTAAATGGTTCAACATGTATTGCAGACAAGGTGTAAATTTCCTAATGTGAGATATTAAAGTATTAATTAAAGAGCTGCAGATTTAAACAAGCTTTAAAGAGTCACCTACCCAGTGGAAACTGAACAATTTTCAGATCATGGAAGACATTCTGAAACTAATTGCCACATGGCTTTTCAGGCATTTTTTTTTCTTTCTTCCTTTTTTGTTAGTTAGTTTGTTTGTTTTTTCATTGTTGTACAATCTTTCTGGATATTAGAATGCTTTGTTTGTACTGAGAAGAAAGAATGAACTTTCATGTTATATGGTCCTGCAACTGATATTGAGGAATATGTCACCTAAAAGCTAGGAAGGATTGCTAAAGGAATTACTTTACAAAGGTTTATAAGAGAAACTTCATGGAAGTATTGAAGCTTCCAGCAAATTATATTGATGTGAATACTATCAGATTAGAGTATCTTAAGAAATAGATGATAAGAGGATGATGAATGGGCCAATAAAAACGGTTAGCCTTCTCATGTGATTACTTCAATTATAACACAATTAAGTTTCCTTGTTTAAATTATATTCCTTTCAGGTAGCTCTAAACCCTGTGAAGATACCAGTAGTTTATATAATTAGCCACTTCATGTCTCAGTCAACTACCTTCCAACTTGCAATTTCTTCTTAAGTGTTTTTAACTGTCAATGGACAGGGACCTTATTAAATTGTTGAGATTCAGTGCTTTAAAGTAACTCCACAGTATTGCCAGTTCCTCTTATGAATGCACGCTAATGCTAATTAGATATCGGAGTTATTTATCTAAAATTGTGGTCAACAGATGGTATTGATATCTACTACACAAAGTAGATATCCCTCTATAAAATCTAGTACTCTATGACCACCTAGTTTACTATCAGGATATGCTCCTATGAATAAAAGTGAGGTGGGTTTTTTTAGAAGAAAAACAAATATATAGCCATATACATAAGCCTTTGAATGTTCATTAAATTAAAAAGCACCCGAACTTTCACATGCTATGAATTGTCACTCAGACACGGCCTTGAATAGAAAACACTGTCAACCACATAGGACAAGTCTTTGTGTTTTTCCTTTTCTCCTGCTCTTTTAGTTTTCCAGAATGAGCTAATGACTAGTATGGAGAAGTACTTGCTGTCTGTACAGTTCGCATGCTAAATTTAATAGAAGCACTCAGTCAAGCAGCAAAACATACCAAAGGTAGGAAATAGTATCAAGTAGAGAAAAACTTTTGCATTTTCTCTTCCCCTTATTCTTCTTGTGATCAAACAGTATCAAAACCAGTCAGATTATCTAATACTAGTACTTAAAAAAAGATTATGTTAATGAGAAGACCATAAATCAGAGCAAATTACTTTTTAAAGAAAAGTTTCTGGACTGTAACTGCCATCAAAATACTTTCTTTTAGCCAACGGTACAGATACTACAGATGTTGAACATAAGTTGCTACACACTTTATATCCACAGATAAAGAAAAAAATGTTTGTTATGAATTTTAAATGTGTTCTTTCACAGGCAAAGAAAGATGTCTATTTGACAGCCAAAATGACTTGAGAACAGTAGTGATAGTTCACTTTTACTTACTAGGGGATCTCTAATTTGTTCTCTTCATAAAAGTTTAATGCTTGACTTTAATTTTGTGGTTCCTATATTCTCAATGAAACAGTCAGAATTTCAAAACCAATATACATTTACATTTTTGAGAAGAAAATAGAAAGGAACCTGTTTATCTTTACTTCTTGAGTACAAAAGGCCTTTCTATAGTCCTTCAAAGTGAATAGTGTTTAATATTAATTGTAGTTAATATAAGTGAATAGTGTTTTAAATATTTTAAGAACTCGATTTTATACTGCTGACATAACTTGGCATTTTGCCAAGTAAAACTCTAATGTAATGATCAGTTGCTTTGTATTCCCTTAAAGAAAATTAGCATAGCCCCCAAAATGCAGTTCGATCTTTCTGATATTTAAACTATCGAATCCCTATAAGAATCAATCTGCTTTTAAACAGGATGGTAAGACAGCACCTTATAATGGTCTTCCTTTTAAAGAAACTTCCCCTGAACTTGAATGTTCTCTAAAACCTTGGGATAAAGATCTTATCTGTATAATCCAAGTAGCTGTGATTCTTAGTTCAGACACATGCATAATTGGCGTTTGTTCTCAGGTAGCTAGTTTATCACTAGCTTAAAAGTATAATATACAAAAGAAAATACTCCTTATGTATGGATACTAATATGAGAGAGAAAAGAATCTTGAGCTTGAGTGCTAAAGAATAAACCATAAATATATTTTAATTTTCAATAGGAAAGACCTCCTCATCACACTTTCCTTTTAGTTGAAAAGTAGCAAAACTTTTTTTTTCTTTTAATTAAAGAAAAATCAGAAGTGTGGTAGTTAGGGTCTGGCGGCCGGAAGATATTGTGCTGTACGGAAAGATAAGACCCCTCTCTCCTAGTAGCCAATAGCATTTAGCCTGTGATGTAAGCAGGCGGAAGTGACGTTGCGAACCCTGACTATATAATGCCGTGTTGCTTATCAATAAACGCCATTTGCCATCCACCATATTGGTGTCTGTGAGTGATGGACCGAGCAGCCTGGGGTTGGCTGTCGCGCCGTACCTGAACCAGGTCGCCACGCCTTCTTAGGAAGGCAACACAGAAGAGATGTTTTCAGTTGCAAAATGAAAGTTGCTTTACATATGATTATTAAAGACAACACCAAGGTGTCTGTGATTATTTACGTTAACTTTTCACTGAAGATGACTTTTGTGACCAAATGCTTTCTAGTGCTTCTCCAATCTGATTTGCAGTGTCAGAGATGAACAGTGGAAACTAAAATTTGTTAAGAATTTTGCAGTAAAACAGTTTGATTCAGAACATGCCAAGCATTTTGAAGCAGTTCTTTGGAAGAAGCTGATTTCAAAAAAAGCTTTCACTGTAACTCAATTAAATTCTTTGTTAAATTCCTAGAGTGAACAAAACAAATCCCAGAATACCAACTAAACATTATGGTACTCACTCTACAATTAAAATGTCTTCTTGCCTTGATGGCAGTAGACCTGTACCTGTGCCACCAGCAGTCCTGCAAAGTGCCCAGTGACACTGCGGTTAGGGTACCCAGTTCTCCAGTATCTATTATCTTCCAGTTGTATCTGTAAGAGCTCTTCTGTAATCACCATGGCTTCCTCAGTGTTATCAACATACAGTTTCTCAAACAAATAAGATAATTCTGTCAAGTTAGTAATTTCTTTGTTGTTCAGAGCATATAAAACAACAAATACAGAAGAGTAATGAAGATTCAATATATGGCATAACTAGCTACTCTTTCAGATTTGCACCTGAATACCTTTTGCAAAATGTATACAAAATCAAATCAAAGAAGATATTGTCAAGGGAAAGAATGCAACTCTGTTCTGACACTTATGAAAATACACTAATCAATTAAACCCCAAATATACCACATTTCATGGAGTCAGACTGTACTGATATTCACAATGAGTGGGAGTTTAAAAAACAAAGGAGACTTTTTGGTCTGGTATCTACCTCCATCAGGCAGAGCTCAGGTGTGACCACCACCAGTGCAATATCACATTAGCTTTTTCCTTTTTCCCTGAAAATTCCTTATTTATCTCTCTTAGTTGATTTTATTCCTTTTCTGGAAGCAGTGACAGAAAAAATTTCTTAAACAATAAAAAACCCTAAACAACCCCCAACAAAACAAAACAAATCCCTGACATCTGTACAACCATACCATGTGATAGTGTGCCTGATGTCTCTCTTCCCTCAGTATTAAAGTTTAAATAGTGGGTTTGCAAGAGAAAAAGAAACTAGTTTCTAAGCCTTCATGGTTTTTGTTTCTGTTTTTTTTCTCCCTGTGTCCTTACAGTCTCCTTTTCTCTTTAGGGAATCTGCATTGTTCCCCAACTGTAAAAATATAAACATAATACCAAGGATACATCTCCTAAAATTTCTTGCAGTAGAAATAAGGTTGACTAATCCTCAGCTGGAACCAGAGCATTCTCAAAAAAAATAATAATAATTAAAAAAAATCCATTAAAAAACTATCCCCAGAGAGATGAACTAAAGCTGATATGACTTCCTGTTCAATTCAGAAACAATTATCTTGATATTCTACTTACTATATTTTTATAAAGAAATTGTCAGTAGGAGGTGGTTATTCCAAAGAAATGGCATTCTCTCACTGCCTCTGTCACCTTCCAGTTATATCAAGAGCACCTTTGCAGAAATTAAGACATTTACATCAAAATCAAATTCCTCTTGCTGAGACGATGAACTAGTGCTGGCTTTTTCTGAATGCGTTATGTTTATGCTTCAGGTTTGTACCAGCACTAGTTTGTACCACAATATCTCCTGAAGTACAGTGCACTTTATTTCTGGTTTGGTGGCTGGATTTCAAATGTGAGAAAGTGAAATGGATTGAATACTTCGATCCATGTGCTAGCGTGTACTGAGGTACCTCATTGCACCCAGAAACTTCAATGCACACTATAAATACAGCATCTTTAAACCTTGTGTTACCTACTTACATAAACCTACCCTACCACTCATCCTTGAATAAAGATGGATTTCTGATGTTATTTTTTCTAAGTATTTTCCCATTGTGTAATCTCTTGAATGTATGTGGCTATATTATTTTTCTCTAAGTAGGTTTGGTTGTTTGCAAAATGTGAAGCAAATACAAAATTTAAGTACAGGTTTCACATATTTTGCTTAATGAGAGAATAAATCAGTCCTTAGTGTTGAAAGCCTTCTTCAGAACTCCAGCAGACATTTGATTCTTTCAAATCATCCTGTTGTGAAACAACAGAAGTGTCTTCTACTGTTCTGTGAAGCAGAAATATAACAAGACTCTTTCATTACACAATTGGTAGCTCAAACTCTAGAGCAAAATGGCTAACTCAATTTCTCATCTGACTTTTCTGATGTACCTTTGTTATGATAGATCTCAATCTTCCTGTAATTTATTTTCTTCTTGCTTTCATCAGAATATGCATATAAAGAGTACGGAAGTATTTCCCTCTAGACCTCTAGGATTTTACAAAAACTTTCTGTTTGAAGCTAGGAATGTGAGATAGCATTCAATCAATCATTTCAAAGATATGTAATTTGCTCAGTATGTGGAAAGATTTCACTTATGAATGGAAAGAAATTGAATTGCTTTATTTCCTTATTCTAAATTCCAATCTCAAGTAATTTTCTTTACTGGATCTGTCTTAATTTTGAGTATCATTTTCTCGACATAATTTATTTATTTTTACAAATACAAAATGAATTTTAACATGAAAAATAAGCTCTGCATAAAACAAGAATTCAATTTCCAGTGTAATATACCTCCAAGGGAATTTTTTAAGGGAAATACGACACTTAAGAATAGAAATCTGTTTAATTACTCAGATGTGTTACAAATGACCAACAGTTTCCTGGATGTTGCAGAACAGTTCAGTTCTTCCAATGTTAAACCATAAAGTTCATCACACCACAAACTGTGCAAACAAGATTGGGAGTAGTTAACCTTACAAAGGTAAGATTGCTGATGATACGTGGTATGAAAATATCTGTTCAGTAGTAAGAATTAGTTTTTGGAAGGATTATCGGTTTAGAGATTTTCCCATTCATTTCCTTCTCTTCCTTGTGTTCCTGGTAATTACCACATTCTTTCAATTTGTTGAAGGTAGGATGGCACTTATTTTGTAAAATATTTTGAAACTTCTGAAGTGCTAAATGTTGAAACATGACTCTAGACTTTTGGCGTGGGGGGTGGGGGGAAGTTGCAGTCAATCTATTTTATTGAAAAGCATGGTATATGGATGCTCTAAAGAAAGAATAAACCAAGTAGCTAAAAAGCATACTCATCACAATCCTTCATTCTCACTGCTTTGCCTATCTCTTTCCTGTCTGAAATTCACTATCATCTCCTGAGTAGATGTCCTCTACCTTCTCCAACTTTTCTCATGTTCCTAAGGAAAGAAGTGCATACAAGAATAAGGAGTCAAAGAGCAGCAGTCTGGAAAGCCTTATTTGAAGATTTACAAAGTTAATACAACGTATATCAGACCTGAGAAGCTGACATCATTGTGAGCAGAACTCATTCAAATTTGTTACTTGAGAACTCTCATTGCGTCATCTTGTATCAGTTCAAAGATGTCATGCTTTCAACCTGATAAAGGTTATATAAATCTGTAGTATAATGTACTGATGTCACCTTCACCCTGAGAGCTTGTGCAATTTTCCACCAACCAGTTTCATATTTTGAAAAGTATTACGAAACTGTTTAGCTGAATCCAGTGCATTTAATCCATTATCTTAAACAATGATAAAAGACAGAAGCCAAGCAACAGAAAATTATTGTGAAAAAAAGGGAAAGTAATATTAGAAATACCATAGGTATTCTAGACAAGGGAGAAAAATAAACCAAAAATAATCGCCAGATTACAGATGCAAGTAATGAATTTGTGTGAATCTGCTAACGGTGACAAATATAAAGGAAGATGAAAAGGTTCAGAAAAAAGAAAAAAATTTGTTCTGGCCACAATTCCTTCCTTGACCTCCAAGACAAAGAAGCTAAAATGTTGAACTGGCTGGAAATACGTGGTGTAGTAACTCTATATATGAGGACAACACCATTTCCTTTTAAGTAAATAGCAGGAGCTTTCCATGGTAACCAGTAAACTTATTTTAAGGATCATCACTTTCCACAAACAGTTAATTTTTATGCTTTCTACTTCTCTAAACAATACTCCGTCCATGGAATCCCTTGATTTTAAAAGGTTGACTTAATGTGTCGTTCAAAATGCAAACACTCCTTTTGAACTAGAAGCTATTATGATCACAGTGTTGTGGCACAGACATTATGTGATATCATAAGTTATAAAATAAGTTGCACATATCAGTATTTCCCAGAATTCATAAATGAATAGAAGACTGTTTTAAAAAAAGATACATAAAAACTTTTAACATGTTTCACTTTTCAAGTGAATGGCCCAGAGGGGCACCTATGTGTTTCATCTATTGATTTCTTCATTTATCTATGTTAATAATAGTCATAGTCATCTACAGAAGCTACGAAAGTTTTGGCCAACTGTGGAGATATGTCTTCCTTTAAGAATGTGCCTGTATACCTTACCACTGATCCAGAAGTTGAAAAAGAATAATTTATTTCCTACAAGACTGATAGATTTTTATTCTTTTTTGAACAGATTAAAAATTATTAATGTAATCACTATACATCTGAGTCAATAAAGAAGTAACAAAATCAGTAGAAATGTTACAGAACAGAAATACTCTCTTTGATTTCCGCTTGGTAAGATCTTGGTTTACCACACAAACAGTATCTGCTGTCTTCAGTGTGCACTGACTTTTGTAATAGCAGATACTACTTAGAAGTCAAAAAAACAAAACCAAAAAAACCCCTAATTATTTAGACTGCTCTTAACTTTTATGTTTATAGTTAATGAAATAAAATTGCATTTATTCAATTATATTAAAACTGAGAAAGAGTTTTAATCCCTTTGATGACTCAACACCTTCATATCAAAAGACTGACTAGTACAGATTGAGAATTATTGAATTTTAATATGCAACTGTAGGAGCTGCAAATAATTCAGCCATGGCTGCTTTGTTTTATTTATATGTTTTTGGGTTTTGTAGCCTTAATATTTATGTTAAAGAGCTGGAAAGGAAAAGAGGAAGATGAGCAAACATAGAATTAATTAGTGGGTAATACATCCACTATCAGCTTCCTTTCTATTTGGAAAGCAAGCAAATAAAAAATACGATAATTCTTCTGCTCCTGCCTTGTATTCTAAAGGCTAGATAGTTTTCTAGAAGTTGAAACCTTTTGTTAATTTTTCCTTTCCCAAGGTGTCTCTTCTACCTGATTTCATTGTTTGTTCATGTTCCCCAGGATTCATCATTAGTCCAAAAATCCCACTTAAATATGTTTTATCACGCTACTCCAGCTCTACTAAGTCCCTGGAGTGCTACAAAATTTCTTTCAACTTATGTTTGTAGCATCCTATATGGATCAATTCAGATAATATCAACCTTTTGATTAATACATTGTGCTTATAAATTGTTCAAATTATTCTTAATTTAATCTCCATAATTGATCTTAATTTATCTCCATACCATTGTATGAACTGTAGCTTGGCATAGAACCATGGTATTATATTTCATATAAAGGTTTATATGTTTTAAGCCTAGTAGTGACTATTTAAATCAATTTTGAGCTTATACATAGAGCATGTCAAGTAAACACTGCATCAAATTTTTGATTGAACTGAGAACACAACCTATAGAAAGATATACTTTCTAGATTTAAGATTCTGCTGAATGGGGGATTTGCTCTGTTATTTATTACCATCACTGGAAAAACTCTCTAATAATACTTCCAGTTTAACCAGAGAACCACTGGTTGTCAGTCACTTGATCTAGATATGATTTTTTCTTCAGATTAAAGAGCTATCTATCATCAAAAGTTTTTTACTCGTACTTGAGTTAATATATCGTAATTAAATTGTCTCCCAAAATAACATTGGGCAGATGAAGTAGAGTAGAGAAATTAAACTCTTCAACCTGTATATCAGAATTTCTGATTCTCAAAGCAATCTGCTTTTTTTTTTTTCCCTTCCAAACAATTTTTACTTTGTGAACTTCCTTTCTATATTGTAGATACTGTACTCCAGCAAATGTATCATGGACTTGTTTATCCACCTCAGCAGAATGTACTATCCACCTAATTTGACTTAAAAATTTCCATTTCTACAGTTTCAGGTTGACCTTTGCCTTCTCAAAACAGTATTTCAACAGCAATATCTATAACCAGGACATCTAGGACATTTTCCAAATCAGTATGCAAGACAATAGACAGTCTCCCTTCCTAGATGGGCGACTTCCATTATGTCTTAGTCTGTTTATGCAACTGTAACTACAGCAGTAAGAAAGTGTAAAAGGCACATGGTAAATTTAGAGCTGACCTTCAAACATGACTCAAGAGTTATACTTAATAGGCAACTTTCCAAAAT
>NW_010303178.1:50182-73805 GCF_000700745.2 Antrostomus carolinensis
CTTTCCCTAGGCAAGATATAAAACTATCCAAAAATATATATTTGCCTAAAATTTGTCATATTCTTAAAGTTCAAGCCTTTTCATGATGCCTGTATATAAGAAAATATGGAATAAGAAAAAGCAGGCAAGTTCTCACGTACATGTGTCATGCTTTGAAGAGTGAAAGAAAAAAAAAAAAGAGACTATGCAGACATGCAACCTGATTTTTTCTTTGTTTTCCTAGTAATAAAAAGGAGCATCTCTGGGATATATTTTGCTACATACATATTGCTAGATTTCTCTTTTGACAGCTGTTCTGGGCAATTCACCATCCTTTTCTATACACTTTGATTTTCCACTGAGATTCAGAGCAGACCAGCTGTGAGAGGAAGAGGCTCACAAACACAAGACTACAATAATTATTTTATTTTTTACTTGATTTAGAGACCAGGTCTGCTTCTTCAAAGTTATCATTGTAACTTATTGGATGGAATATACTTGAAAGACTATTTGGTAGCAATTAAATGGACCCTTGTTTTTAATAAGAAGGTATTGTAAAGATTAGAAAAATAAAGAACTAGAGAAAAAAAAAATAATTCCCAGCTTCAAACCTTTGGAATAAATAAAAAATAGGGGAAATAATTGTTTCTTTTCCTTTTCCTCATTTCACTCTTCTTTGACACTTCAATTTTTGGATCACTTTCATCCATTCATGAAGTAGCGCATAATGGCAGGAGACTCCCACATAAGAAGGGTAAAACAATTACAATAAACTCTTTAGAAAGCGAAAAAAAAAGTTTGCATGTTAGAAAAAGACATTCTCTTAACTCAAAAAGAATTGGAAAATCATAGCTTGTTTAAAAAAAAAGAAAAAAAAAAACCCAAACCCCACAACACAGAACAAATTGTGCCCACCACCCACAACCACCTTTTTTGCTATTTTTTATCACTTTTTCGTCCTAGTTCAGGAAACTACTTTGTATTCATTAAATAACTTGCCTAAACAAAAGAGGAATACAAGAGTAAGAACAGAAACTGAGTAGCACTTTATTCTTCCCTTTTCTTTTCTTACCTATTCACTAATCCACCAAACCCAGCATTTGAAAAGGGAATAACACTCTGTTCTCTTCTATACATCTTCACCACTGAAAAAAGTATATAGCGAGGAAAGTGAACTTTTAAGTTCACAGAGTTAATTTATTTTCTTTTCTGGACTGGTCTATGAACAGAACAAGCTCTGCTGCTTTCTTTAGTCGGGCTATCTGATAAACCATAGCCTGACTGGACTGTAATTAATAACATGTAGCGTTCCCATAAAGAATTATGTAATCTTTTAACAGCAGATACAAATCAAGTTTGTATTTCCTAAAACCAGATTTCCTCTTACTCACTTTGTACTGTTGGTATCTAACATATTTAGCATAATTATTCCTCTTAATTATTCTATTTAATTGACACTCATTCATCAGATAGAAGAAAAAAAAATCATTTTTTACTTTATGGCACTGTTTCAAATCCCTGCTCTTTTTATGCATATAATGTAGATCTCTCTCATTTAATCTCTTTGAAGCAAGCCCTAAAGTATTGTATCTTAATGCTATTCCTCAGTAATAATTATTTTAATTATTATTTATTATTCAATTAACAGTAATAATTATAAACCGCTGCTTCATTCTAGAAGAATTAGTTGAATTCCCTCTGTAATGACAGTGATGCAAACAGTAAGATCTCACTTTCAGCAAAATCTAATGTATCTCTTAGGAGCATATTCTGTAAGTGTCCATCTTGATTAATGGGTTACTCTTTGATTTAGGTTTTTTTTCCCCTTTAAAAAAATCTACCACCCTCCTATCTTCAAACACACAAGACCCTTAGAATGTCAAGAATCAGAATTCAAGTCATCAGAATTATATTGAACTATTAGGTGAAAAAATGTACTTCTGCTAAACAATAAATATCTACTTTTTTTTTTCACTCTCTCATAAATATGAAATAAGGAATTAAACAAGAATTAACACACAATCAGTCTGATGCAGGTACAATTTTTCTCACATAAAATTACACTGTTGTTTTGTATGAGTGAAGGATGATTTAAGATGGAAGAAGTGCAGAAAAAAGAACTCAGCAAGGGAGCAAGACATAAATTACTGTGCTTTAATTCGGTCAATGGAAGTGAGAGTAAGAACCCGTTATTTACTGCCCATTATTCAAACTTATTAAATGAAATAGCTGTCACTAATTTTCTGTGCCTCCACTATAATGCAATAAAGCTCTTCTAGGACTCGAATCTAGAGGATGGATGTCAGAGGTACCACTATAACACAGGGCAAGGAGTGTGTTTTACAAAGAAGTTCTTCAAATGCTCTCCTCTCTCTTTGCTCTCTTCAGTGTAAAAATAACATATTACAGACATCCTTTCCTTTACATCTCCCACATCAGAGTTATTTTTATTCTTGAAAGCACAGACTATAATTTAAAAAGAAGCTCAGCTTAGTCTCCTAAATCTATACTTGGTTTTCATATTTACAATTTTATAGATTTTACAGGCATATAAATTTGCACACCTGTATACACATATACGAATTATAGACACATGTACATGTAAAATAAATTTATATATTAAAAAAGTAAATCGGAAACTAGGGAACTTTCTCCATAGATAATGCACGCATAGATATGCTTAATTACACACCAGCTGAATACAAAGCAGCTCTCTCTGGAATTAATACTTCTCCTTTTGAAATCAATGTAAGTCACTGAGTGAGCACCTGTCTTGAACACCAAGGCGTTCAAAGACATGTAGATCTGGATCTAAGAACCTATCACTGAATGTGTATTTTTTAAAGTATGTCCAGCACACAGTGAACTTATCTAGCAATTTAAACAACAAAATTAAGTAATGTGAGATATTCTGAAATACTGTTTCACAGTTCTTTCATTCTGATAATGTTCTTATTATTTACGACACCTAGAAAGATCGTACCAATGATAAGAAAAATAAAAAAATAAAACAATTGTTATGTGATAATGAAAGACTCAGTTAAGGCACAGTTAAAGATCTCATTTTTTAAAAAAACGCAAGGTTGTTTGGGGGGTTTTTTTTAGATTTTTCCTTATATGAGAGAAGTACACAGACAAAGAAAAAAGAAATAATCAAATAAGGCATTTGCGACCACTGTAAATACCACAGTCTTTGTTTTTAAGCAAAAAAAAAAAATTAGGTTTTTTTTCCTGTGTCATTGCAATATTATATGTATAATCTAGAAAATAAGCCTCCCTAGACAACAATGTGTTCTTCATTATATTTGTACATAGAATAGGGGTGGAATTTCTGCCTACATGTCAAGCACACTGTGCATTAGTTTCATCACTGTCAGTCTCCTTTAATAAATAAATAGAACCATCAGTCAGGACTAGTTCCAGTAGTTATGGACAAATAAAAAAGCACACCATGCAGTGAAAAGCTGGTAAGTATTTCTCTTCCTACGACCATACATAGCTACTTCTACTCTTTCTATGGCTGCAGCATTAGGATTTTGTGGATTTATAAAAGACTTAATAAAAATTAAATGATACCAGCCAACTGCCTTGTAATTCAAAAGGTCTAAATTTTAGTATTTCAACACTGAATTGTTTGAAATACTATCTAGAAAGAAATTTCCAATGGGTAGGTAGTAAAAGAAGCTGGGAGCACATTTTTCTCAAGAGGTTTCTGTTCCATGAGTCTTTATTTCTCCATCTTCTGATTCCTCAAACCTTATCTGATTCCTCAAACCTTTAATCTTGGTTACAGAAATACAAGAGAACTGAAATAAAGTTCCTAAATATTTTATCCTCAACCAGTTCATAAGTATTCTATCAAGGCTGCTTGAAACACCATCTTTAAGGCTTCTTTTACTACAAGAAGATCATAAGGTAACTTTGATGATAGAGGGGGTCATTGTATTTTCAACAAAAGTGGACCTTGGTAAAAGTTAAATTCTAGGAACAGACCAAGAAGAATTAAGAAATTTATATGCATTACATTACAGACTGACATTTGGCCCAGGTTTAAGTAGATGACCCACCATTACACAGAGTGACCAAAGTCATCTTCTAGAGTTAACAATGGGTGTCAACCACAACCCATCAGACAAGACCAGTGCCTTTCTGTGTGAGTGACTAGGATTTAACTGTGTGGAATCAGAGACTTGCAGAAGCAGAAGCATGGTGTAGAGGGGAAATTCACAGCATCATGTTGAAGAGCAGACCAGCGTTACCTCCTAGGATGAAGAGAGAGAAAGGAAAGATGGCTTCAGTGTTGCTCTAGAAGTCTGTGTGGAGGCTGAATGACAACATAGAAGGATCCACTGAGGTGGAAAAAACTCAAAAAGACTCAGTCTATGATGAATAGGGAAATATTGGAAAGGTTTGTTTTCATTCCAACACAGAACAGAAACAAGAACTTTGAAAACTGCAGTGAAACTGATTTTTTCTCTGGACACCTCTGATTCAGGGACTGCTTTTTCAGCAATATCTCAAGTACTTTCTTATCAGATGAACACCTTATCTTGCAGGATACAGAGTTGTTATTTGTTTTTAGCAGAAATAAGCTGCAGGAGTTCTTCTACTGTTACATCCCATATACAAAGGGGTTTGGGTTTGTTTGAATTTTGTGTCCGATTTTTTAAGACAGTTTTTAAATTTACAAGTCCTAAAAAAAAAAATAAAAAAATCTAACTTCTCTACAGGGTCCTTTTTTTGTGGGAGCTACGACTGCAAAAGAGCTTCTACACTAATAATCTGCTGTATTTTAAATTTTCTGAGTTTCTACGTACACAATTTCCAAAAATGTTGTTAAATCACTATTGAATCTAATAGCAGCACAGTGATACTTAAGTTGCTTTTTTGTTTTGCTCATCAGAGTTTTGGGTTTTTTTGCTGATGCCTGAATTTTCAGCGTTTTTTGCTCTACTTTCTTTCAATGAATGTTCTTAGATGTGTTTGATAACACAACTAACACGTGTATGTTCTTTGGAAAATTTTTCTAAAATTAAGACTACCTAAATCATTGGTGAAGACAGCTTTTGATTATTAGATGTATTTCTAAGAACTTTTAAGTAATTAATAACTAGAAGAGTTAAGACTTTACAGGAGATTTTTTTTTTTCCACAGGTTATATATCACTTTTTCACATTAATGTAAAAAAGTGATATATAACCTGTGGAAAAAAAAAAAAAAATTACTGTAAAAAAGTGTATTAACAAATGTATTACACTAGCAAGAATTAGAATAATTTAAAATTCTAAATCTCTACTAACCTCATTGTGAGTTGTTAGAAAAAATTATACATGGACACAGCTTAAATTTCCAAATTAAATATTCAGAATATTAAGCTGCAGAATTCTGTTTGGTCATTTCAGAACTACTATTTACCATAAGCTGATGGATACATTCCTCTAGTCAAATTGAGTTACTAACTTTCTTTGACTAACTGTTAAAGCCATACTCTGTTTTCTTAGAGTAAATATGTGTTTTTGCTTCCAGAAGGTGTCATTTATACCCAGGGACAAAGTATAGGACTGCATTAATTTACAACTTCTCTTAAAAATATGGATTTTAAAATATACTGTTAGTCAACTAATCTCCCCTAAGTTCTAAGAGCTATTTTTACTTGCACTGGTTATATTTTAATCAATTTGCTAATTCATAACTATGCTTCTTCCTGTCTTCATTAAAGGACACAAATTAACCTACTTGATATTTGCTTTTGCTGCTTTTGTTTACTTGTTAGTTTTTAAGATATAAACCTTTTGAATTACTAGGTTATTGCATTAGCTTTTTAAAATAAATTGAACTCTAGACTTAGGCTTACAAATATTTATGTGTGGGGGTTATCATCTACACTGCATTCCAAATGAAATGAAAACAGGCCACGAGGAGGGCTTATCATTGTACCATAATCATGTTGTCCTGTGATGTAGCATTGTGATTGCTAGTAACTAGCTATAAGCTATGTAGTGAATTTGCAAGGCCTCACAGTCTCTGCACAGTCCCAACTTTTCTGGAACTGCCTGTGGCATTGTGTGATATTTTAACTTAGCTGTCAGCCAAATAAGACACAGCCACTAACAGTCCCCCGCCCCCTTCCTCCCCTTCCTCACCCATTTTATTGGGGAGAGAATTGGAGGGGTAAAGGTAAGGAGACTTATAGGTTGATATAAAAATAATTTAATAATTAGAATAAAATAAAATTAAAATAGTAATAATAGTAACAATGATAATAACTATATATCTATGCGTGATGCACAGTACAATTGCTCACCACTCGCTGATAATGATCCCAGAGGAGCGAAAAGGAACCCCAGAGCCGAAATCACAACGCCGGAGAAGCGAGCCCAAGCGATTCCCAAGAGAATCCTCCACCTTTCCAGTCAACCCCGGTTAATATACTAAGCATAACATAATATGATATAGAATTTCTTATTGGCATATCCAACTGTCAATTCTGGGTTTTACTAACTACTACACTTTTCTTCTCCACTCCTCCCTTCTAGTCCTTTCCTCTTGCAAACTACCCAAGCATTGTGTCCTTGCAGTTATCAACATTGTTCTCATAACAACCCTCACTGAAACCAAAACACAGTGCTTTCTAGCTACTAAGAAGAAAACTAACCCCATCCTAGCAAAAAACCCCAGGACATATTGTCTTACTGTTTTGCTGTGACAGTATTTTTTCTGTTGACTGGCATTTTTTGTAATAGGACCAAGAAGAGCAGAAGTGTGAGCATAACACCCAAGAAAAGGGATAAAATCTAAAAAGTGTGTACTGTGTGCATGTAACAATTTTAACTTAGACTCCATATATTC
Organism: Antrostomus carolinensis; assembly: GCF_000700745.2. NCBI lineage: Eukaryota > Metazoa > Chordata > Aves > Caprimulgiformes > Caprimulgidae > Antrostomus > Antrostomus carolinensis. Next base: position 57,011 of record NW_010303178.1, read on the forward strand.
ATACATATAAAAATTTATATGCAAGGTGTGCTTTCTTTTGCCCATAAACAAGATTGAGGAACAGTGCACAGTGTTACAAGGAAAATGTATGGAGACTCACAGCTGGGTGATGACAGTAGCTTTGGTAGGAAGTTTATTTCATCCATCCTCCCAGTATCTGAAAGTAATAGACAAAAAACTGATGAAAACAACATTTCTTAACTCTTTCCTACTTTCTCCCAGCTACTCGACATACTCAAGACATACTCATGTCATTTAAAGATTTCTCAGAACATATCTGAGTTAAGATGTCAGAATATAAAACTTTTTAAGCCAGGAAAAAATTGAATGAGATACTTCTTTACTTGGTAACTGTAAATAATATATGACCTGTCAACAAAGTAATATTTTAAAATGGTACCTGTGACAGAATGTAACATCACATGAATATGTTTGTGTTTAACTGGTTTTACTAATGTTTTTTAAGAAAAAAAATAAAGAAAGCAATATTTCAAAGAACGTGTTATCTGAAGAATGATGATGCTGAGATGGCAGAAGGTACAAAGAAAAGTTGCTTGTCTGGTTTCTGATGGCTAGATCTGATACTTGCAATCTACATCTCTTCTTAACTAAAATCACAGTGGCTAAATCTGAAGGTTATTCAAAAACTAATTTCTGAATTTCTTTTACAAAAATATTGATGAAGAGTAGAAGAAATGCTAAAGTAGCTGGTAGGTAAGACTATCTTCCTATAGGGCTGCACTGTGACCACTTACAGATAGGGTTTTAAAATGTTAAAAACTCATATTTCACTCAAAAAAAATATTCCCCAGTTACTTACAAAGATATGTACTGACTCAATAAACTCTGAGTTTTTAATGTGGCTCCTATAATACAATAGAATAATTATTTTAACCAGAGAATCAAATCTAAGAGCACTTCACTGATTAGGTCCAACCATTGCACCATTCATCCCTATTTCACATTTCTTCCCTTACTCTGTGGAGGAAAGATAATTTTCCCCTTTTTGGGAATATGTAACTAAAGCAAGTTTTTTATCTACATTTTCTCTGACTTTGTGCATTTTATATGCCAGATTTTCATTCTTGAGGTACACTGCTCCCCTTTGTTTTAAACAGTGGTAAGTAAATATAAAATAATCAATAGAAGTAGAAACAACAATGCATATATTGGAATTTAAATATAAAATTTGAGATCATCTAATTAAGAAATATGCAGTACATTCCAGATTAGTTACTTGATCTTGGTTGATTCAGATGTAACGGACAAGAAACAGATTTCCATACTGTGCTGAGGCAGGGCATCTCTCCTCCTCCTTCTTTTTATTAGCCATGGATGTAACTAAACTAGATATTTTAAAATTAGTAAGGACTACAGTTTAATTTGTGAAGACTGACACTTCTTATCTGATACATTCACACAGGCTGTTTCTCTTTTCCTGAGCTGCTTACACTGAAAAAACCAAGAATTTTATCAGTATAACATACAGTATCATGAACAGCATAAGTTTAATCACACTTTCGCTTTCCTTAAGATTACTTTTTGCAGTTCAGTCCTCATTTCATTCCTTTTTAATTTCACAGAGAAGATTCTTAGAATGTGTTAGGATAGCCTGGGATTTATTTTTTTTTTCATATATATACTTAAAATAACTTCTATAATCAGTAACAAAAGAGATACATATGGCAAAAGTACCTCAAAACCATATTACAAAACTTATTCAAGACCACTGTACTCATATGAGCCAAAGGTCCATTTTGCACAGTCTACTCTGAGAACAACCAGTACTTAGCAAATACTGAGGTGTGTGAGAGGTAAAATTATAAACCAGCTCATTCTATGGTGCCTTTCATTTTCTAAAACTTGAGGCTGTTAATTCAGAGATGATGTGAATTCTCACTATATTTGTGAAGTAAAATATTAAAACTACATTGTTATATTTCCATCTTGACAACAAATACCTTGACTTCATTAAGAGTAGGATTCTATTATACTAAGTACAGTACAAACATATAATCTCTGCCATAAAGAATAATCTAACAAAAATTGACCAAAGAAGACCTACAGGGTTAAGAGAAGTTTATGAATGGGAAGAAATAAATAATACAAAAAGCTTACCTTATGTGGCTTGAAACTCTGCTGCAAAGAGCAGAAGTTTGGTATTTAAACCACTATATTTGCACTGGTTAATGGCTATCCTTTCTGATTTAATTTGTGCAGTAAGACAGTAGAGACTACATTTTGTTTGTATTTGTGCAATAACTGGCTAATCAAATACTTAATGATGGAGATCTCTTGAGCTGCAAAACAAAACTCAATTTCAAGTGTATACAGTATACAAAATTACTCTCTAAGTGACACAGACCTTCTCTACTTTATTAATCCTAGAAAAAATATTTTGGTAAAAATAATCTATTTGATAAATCTGTGTCAGCATAAGTAATACTTTATAGAAGTAAAGTTTATAACAATTATATAGTTGTATACTTTTCAAGTTTTGAGTGCTGCTTTTTTTTGTTTTGTTTTCAATGATGGTATGAAAAAAACAGTGAGTGTACTGTGAAAGAAAGATCATTATTCTGAGATTGGGTACAGTGATAGTGTAGGTTATAGATGGATAACTGAGGGGAAAAAAAAAAAAAAAGGTATTTTGCTGAAATATAAGACTCATTTAGAGACCACTGACTTATTCTCACAGACCTGCCCAAATGAACTTTCACTATTTGCCTTCAAAAACCTTATAATCTTCAGTTTATTCAGATGTTAAATCCCTTTTAAGCAGTATAAATTCTTATCACTGCTAACTCATTTCAAATTGAAAATATACATTGTATAACGTAGGATCCAGTTCAACTACTCGGACAACATTTCAATTCTTAATTGTGTAAGGGATATGCTTTTTGTTCTATGGTGGCTCTTCTGGACGCAAAGTAACAACACTGGCAACGTTGCAGTTTAAAAAGGTGCTAATGAGCTTCTTTAAGTACCACAGATTATTGAAGGAAGTAATGTTCCTGTGTTGTGATTTTCCAGTGGCAGAGGAGGTTCACACAATCTGAGAGAAGATCATAATTTGCTTTTCTATTCACTTTCTTCAGACTGAAAAAATTCAGAAAAGCGTCAAATAAAATGACATTTCTATGAAATCTTCCCATACTAAAGTTCATTTTCTTATGCAAAATAAGCAAATGGAAAGAGGACGTAGAATTCCTTCACTGGGTAAATACAAGTTCCCTTTATCGTTTTTCAGAATATTACACATTTCCAAAAGGACAGCAATACGCACTTGTGCCATTTTAGTGAAATATTTATCAAAATACATTTATGGGTCAAAAGACTGAAAAATATTCATATGGGGCATGTTTGTTTTTTGGGGGGGATTGTTTTGTTTTGTTTTGATTCTCACATTACACTGTTTTCAGGCAATGTGAAGGAATATTGTTAATTTTTTTTGTGTCAGACATTTTATTTTAATTTATGGAAAGAATATAGGTGCTTGATGGTGACCTTTCAAATGCAAAAGAGACAGAGCAAACAGCAGAAATTGAAATTTTTTAAAGAGGGAAACAATTCTTTTAAACAAATGTAATAGTTCCAGAAAGGATGGTAGATTTCAGATCATTCACTGTAAGTGTTTATGAAAAGTTACAGCAATTTCCAAAGAAGGGAGACCAAACACAATTGAAAGAAGTATTGCCTCCAGTAATCAGATGACACTATACCAAATGCAACCAGCAGCAGAAATAGGTACACCATTTTTAAGTTATACGCACACTGAAACCTTTATAATAAAGATTAATTTCATCTACTACTTAAGATGTCATGATTAATTTAATCTACTACTTCTCTTTTAAGTGCTTGTCATTTCTAAGGACAACAGCTACTGTTGTATTAAGAATATTCTTAACCAAGATCAATGAAAGCACTTGTTTATTTGGGCTTTTTTGCTTTGAAACAGAGAGGAAGAAAATGAAACAGCTGCACAGTCTATGTATATATCTCCAAGGTTACACTGGACTATTTCACAGAATCCCTGTTCCGGTACCCCATTATTACTCTCTATAATGGTGTGACCAGTCTTGATGGTGTTTTCATAGGTGATAGAAATTTTTGAGTTTCATTTTCTCTGGCTTCCCTTCCTTCTTTTCCTACCAGTCTGTTGCTGTGGCCTCTGACGCTTCCCTCCCCAAACTTCAGCAGCCAATACAGGCAGCACTTGGTCACAAAAGTGCCCATCGGAAGTGTTTGGTCCAAGCACTATGTCTAAAAAGTCTGTGGTAGGGTAATCAGATTTAGCCTAAACTGTATTAGAACATGCAATTTAAATTTTATAGAACCATAGAATCATAAAATGGTTTGGGTTGGAAGGGACCTTAAAGATCATCCAGTTCCAACCCCCCTGCCATCAGCAGGGACACCTTCCACTAGACCAGGTTGCTCAAAGCCTCATCCAGCCTGGCCTTCAACACTTCCAGGGAGGGGGCATCTACAACTTCCTTGGGCAACCTGTTCCAGTGTCTGACCACCCTCACAGTCAAGAACTTCTTCCTAATATCTAATCTAAACCTGCCCTCTTTCAGTTTAAAGCCATTTCCCCTTGTTTTGTCATTACCTGCCCTTATGAAAAGTCCCTCCCCAGCTTTCTTGTAGCCCCTTCAGGTACTGGAAGGCCTCTATAAGATCTCCCCGGAGCCTTCTCTTCTCCAGGCTGAACAGCCCCAACTCTTTCTGCCTGTCAAATGATTCAGCCTGCCTTTATGATTTAATGGCAACCATATCCTAAATAGATAAATCACCTTGTCTTGTTTTGGTTTGTTTGTTTTTTTAATGCAAACCTCTTTAGAGGTCCCATCACCTAAAATAATTACTAAGTATTTATCAAAAATCAGGCTTGATAAATACTCAGGTATGCCCTAAATGTTCTGTGTCCTCAAAAAACACCAAGTTTCATGTATTTCTCTTTTCCTAGAACAGCTGCCTCTTATTTTAATTTAGGCATTCAAATGGGGTATTTGATGTTCCGCCGTGAGATTTGTTTCTGCAAAACTCTACAGGTAAGAAGCATAAGATGTCTGAGAACAGACTGGGGCTCTGAGAAATCATGTATGACAATAATAATATGGAACCTACTAGATAATCACATTACTGTTTGAAATTCTCCAAATGCCTACTGTGGAAAAATAATATTTCACAGGTTTTCACAGTTTTATTCACTTTTCATTGAAATCCAGTAAAACCACGGAAAGCAGATGGTGAAACAATCAGGAACCTGGCAAAAGTGTAAATATAAAATTTCACATGACTGAAAATGTTTTGCAGATTTACCAAAGGAATACTTTGATATTGTTTCAACAGTTAGAAGTTTAGGATTTCAAATTAAAGAGATTATTTGCATATTGTGGTTTCTATGATTGCTAGTTATTCTTCAAATAGGTTTGGAAATTGAAACTGCAGAACTTGATTTAGAATCACAGGAAACTACCTACTACACGGCTTTCCTTGAGATTAATCTTTTGTGTAATCTTTTTTTTTGCTCCACTTCATTAGACAAAAATTTCTGAAACTGGTTAACATACTCCAAGAATCCACATGAAGGAAAACTGGTATTTCTATTCTCACTATTTTTTCTTATTTAGTAATCTAAAATTTATCATCACAGAAAGCGAACAAACCACACATTAAAATGTAAGTATAATTGAGATTTAACGTGAATGTTTGTTAGAACCCATAGTCAAAAGCATCTGGACCCCTATTTCCACTGAGTTAGTAAGTTCCTAGAAGCACAGAAATATGACAGCCTCAGTGAGATGACAGCAGCCTCAAAAATACCAATAGCAATTGAAAGCAATGCTATTGTGAGAATAAATTACAGAAGTGAGATTGTGGAAGAACAAAAAGCTTCCTCCATCCCTGCTAATTCAGACAAAGTAGCAAATAATTTCCTTTGGTAAGAGTGATTTTCAAACAAAAGCTTTTTTTCCCAGGAAAAAAAAATCATTACTTCTTGCACTTCTAAATTCTTTTTTTTCATTTTCAAACATCTCCTGTCTAAGAACAATGTATTTCAGAGTACCTTTTTTGTTGTTGTCTTTTGTTCATGTGACAAACACTTATCTGCTGTTTATTCTTTTTATGAACCACATAAATGTTTTCCTGATGTTAAAGCTTTCAGGATTTTAGATTTGAGTCTTCTGATCTCTAAGCTCAGAAATTTTCAGAACACATATGTAATAGTAGGCCAAGGCTGAACTTACACACTTCATGATTGAGAGGGTGGAGTAGTTACTTAATGTCCTTCTTTAGAGAAGCTGTTCTTTGTATTTTATAGATACGAACAACATTTACATTGTTTCCTTCAGCTTCATTCTAATGCAGAAGTCATACCACATTGTTTTCTTCATTTAATTCATTTGAGAGATCCTTAGGATACAAGTCCACATGACTTAGATTTTTGGCACTGATATTCCAAAGAAACAGTGTTTATTCCTTGATAATATCTGCCATCATTGCATACATCCCTTCCCATATAAAGCCACAATAAACAAATTGCTTACCCAAACTGAAATGTAACATTTCACAAGGACAGCGCAGGTGACAGTCAAGGAGGGAGATTTCATGAGGGAAGGTGATGAGCAGAATGTAAGGACTGCAGATTTCTGGAATAAACCCTCTCCTCTGCAGAGGAGAGAGATATAATCCCTGTCCTCTGAAAGCCATTCTGCCTAAACAGTCCCCTGCCCCCAGCTGAGGGAGGCAGCCACAGAGAGCACTGTGGCTGTAGGTCATTAAAGCAACTCAGAAAACCCAAACCATGGTTATTTCTTTCTCATAATCATAGCTCTTAATCCAACACCTGCTGTTGGTTACAGTGGAGGTCCACAGGCATCAAATAGCTTTGAAAATCTACTTGCCTATGAAATATTCTGAAGAATTTTGGTTTTCTTGTTGGTGCTAAGTAGCCTTAGCGAGTACACCTGTGCTAACTTTAACAGGCTTGATCACAGAAAATTATGCCAGATTTTACTGAGATTCCAATGGTAAAACATTTCATTGTATATTTTCAGTCTACACAGAATTTAAAAAAAACAAACCACATAGATTTTCTCACTCAGAGAACTAGAACACACTATACACTTGTATTCAGAACAGAGAAACTTAACTTTAATAGCTCCACCGAGAAGCAGGTCATGATTAGTTTTTCGTTTGTTTTTTGTTTGCTTATTTTTTTGCCATAAGCTTTATTTTTTCAGTGGAATTCCTTACTGCAAACATCCCCTTCACCTTAAAGGAAGAAATTTTGATCATTTCCAAAGTGATGACGATAAATTATTTCTTATTTTTTGTGATCATAAATCAATAATAAACAAGCTTTGATGCATTTCAGCTCTCCAGAGACACAAGTGCATTACTGAGAATAAATGTTGTCCTGTTGCTACAATATGAATAATTCACCATGATTAAGATATCTTCATCTTTACTTTCCACTATGCCTCTTCTGAAACAGTCTTGAGAAGATAATTTATAGAAAGTGTACATTTTCTTACATACTTTATCTTACTCTCTGTAATGTCACTCTCTGAACACTGAAAATCGCATGCCAATAACAATTAATTATAAGATATCCATTTTAATAAATATGCTCAGAACCCATGTGTTTATCAATATATTATTTGCCATGATCAGATAGAGTGGTATGCTATTTATATACAGGGCTACTGTGTTTTGTACCCTTTCTTTACTGGCAATGTCCATGACAAGCATGAAATCATATATAATGTAGCAAGTAAAATAATAAACATTAATTTACTCAGAGTCTAATATGCATGCTACCTAAAAGAGAAATGGATGTCACTTAACGTAATGGTAGGTAATGTTCCAGCAATGAATACAGTGAGTTTTCACTACACCATTATTTTAAATTCTAAACATATTTTCAGAAAAGTAATTTCTTCCCTTTATTTAGTAAGCTGTTTATCATAGATTTGATTTGTTCACTCTCCAAATCAAGACTGTTTTTTATAGAATGTGAAATTTGTTTTGTTATGCCTCACTTCAAAGATCAAAGTCTTTTGTCTCCTACATCACAGTGTTTGATCAGAGGTCTATTATTAAAATGCTTTTTTAAAAATGGAAAATATTTACAGTAATACATAAAGTCACAGCTCTCCTACTATGAAAACAACATCTCTGAACCTTTTTTTTTTACAGTTAACAAATGGTAAATTTTTCTGTGCTGAAGAAAATTCAGGTTTTTTGTGAAGGGAGAAAGAAAATGGTGATTACTTAAAATGAACCTCCAACTCAATATAGTGTCCATTTTTATAGGGAAGCTTATTAGTTGTTCAAGCTGCATACCCTTTTTTCAGATTTAATGACTCACTGAATAAAAACCACAGTTAATGATAATTGCTCAATAGCTTTCTGTATTTTTAGGCTGCAAGTATTTTAGCTCATGCTAAAATATTGGGTAAACATGGAGAAAAAAACAATCACTCAGTACAGGACAATGAACTATGTGTTTGAACTCTTGAGAAAATGATATAAATTGCTTCAGATATTGGTACATTTGGAAACTGATGCTTCTTAACAGGTGTATATAATAGAAATAAATGAGAAATACAAGTGATTGTTCATATAAACAGTAGGCTAGTGAATTATCTGCATAGTTTAAGAGTGGTACCATATGTTCAAACTTGCCTTTGGTCCTTAGCACAATGTACTGATCTCAAAGCTGTCCCAAGCACATGAATAAGCAAAGAAAGAAAATGAGAGTGTGGTATTTGAAAGTCAAAGCAGTTTATTCAGTGTAGCTTGTGAATTCAACGAAAAAAAAAAAAAAAATCAGAATGGAAAAGGAGAAAGGAATTTTACTTTCTGTGTTGAAAAAGTAGCAGAAAAAAATAAATGGAGATGTTTTAAGATGACAAAATAACTACTGATCAAAGTACAATTGGGTGCATGGAAAGAAAGAATGGCATTTACATTTGAATGAAAATCAAAATTAAATCTAGGAATAGCAATGAAAAGGAAAATACTAGAAGTAGGAAAAGACAGGGCTTAAAGGTTACAATAAGTCTTGAAAAAAGATGAGACATAAAAATGAATTTGGTGGTCTAATAAGTAGGGAAATTTCAAAATAGAAAAGTCTTAAAATTTTTTCTTTCTGCATTCATTAGGCAGTTTTAAAGAAGCAAGGGAGCAATTAGTGCTTTTTTCTGTTTGTTTGATAAAATAGTTGTTTAATTCTGCAAATGTCTTTTAAAATCACAGCCCAAAGGATTTTCAGCATGTGAAAAATTAAGACCAGAGTAACAGAAAAGAGCTCAGCAATGAAAAAAATAACAATTCTGAAGATTAAAAGTCTAAAAAAAAAAAAAGTTATTAACTGTACTTAAAGTTATCCACAGCTCACCAGACTTATCCTTTTGTATATGATAGTCTTTTATTTCAGGAACTCAACCTGTACCAAGTCACAGAAAATCCAGCTTGCATTATCACGGGATGTCTTCTTGCACTTTCAGATGCATTTTAAAGAATTATATAGAAAAAAGTTACTAACTTATTTCTATATAACACCTCCAAGTTCACATACACTTGCTGACCATGAGTGTTATTTCAATAAAAAAGAACAGTGTATAAGTTTAAAATATGCTTATACATATTTTTTTTCAGGGATATCACAATTGTTCCATGTTAAATCTGAATATGGCATTTTATTTGTGTAACTGGATAGATTCCTGATATTTATAATCTCTTTCTTTTAACAACTCTTTTACCATGCATCATAGGATGGAGCTATTGCTTGCAGCTGTGCACTTGATAAAAATGAAATCTAAATGTTAACAATATAAAAACCAGTTTTACTGCAATGATATTTACCATGATTTGCTCATCTGAGCTCATCAAAGTCTCATCTGTATCATCAGAAAAGCAAACCAACAATAATCAATTATCAAATCCTATTAAAAGTGAAAATTAGGATTAACCTCATATTACAGCAGCCTCTCTGACACTCGTATCGTTAATCGTGTTTTATAAACAATCATCAATTCTATGGTCCAGTATGGATGTTGAAACCTCCTCACAAAATATTCAGTGTGCTCACTAATTCCTTTCCTTCTGTTCTGAATATAGGGACATGTTCATATTCCATATTTAGTCTATTTCAATTTAGAAATCTGGAAAATCCTGGGATAAAATACTAATATGAGTTAATGAACCAATAAACTGTTCATCTCTTCACAATTAAGAAGTGTGGGTTGTATAATCCTCTTTCTGTAGATAGGGTTTTTTTTTTTTAACTGAATACCCTCAAAGGGAGTATAACTGTACTCTTTTCTTTTTTCATCACACTAGGCTGTTTGAAAAGTTGATGTAACCATGTGTGAGCTCAAATAGCCTCTTCACAACCTTTTTGTGCCTAAATCATAAAGAAGCTATGACACAGAATTGTAATGCTAACAATCTTCTAATACCACGGTGAAAGACCTATTATACACAGAAGCCAGGGTGTGACTAAGAGTAGGCAAACACAGAAGTGGTGAAGAGAAGGTGAGATGCCTCCAAATACTATTTTTTCCTTGCTCTTGTCCATTCATCAGGAATAAACCAAGGGCAGAATTTTCTTTGGTTTTATATGAATTACAATTTGGTGAAAACTTAAAACCACCTCCTTGTCCCTCTGAAGTTTTTTCCATGATACCTGTCTCTTCGAGTTCATCAAGTTCCACGTCAGAAAAACCTACTTTGGCTATGGCTTCTCTAGAGACAGCCTTCAACACCCTGAATAAAGGAAAATGGAATGCAGATGAGAGTCACTCAAAAAATTCATACTGGATTTTTACTTCCAAGCTAAAAAGGTTCTGTGATTTTGGTGGACATCTTGATACAACCATTCCTGCCCAGCTGGATGCCATTAAGAATCACAACCAGATTGCCACAGGGCATCATGACAATGGTATTTAAAAACTCATTAAAACAAAACTTTAGTGCAACTGAGAGTTTATGGAATTAAATTAAGAAGGAAAAAGGCTCATTTCCAAATTAAAATAGCAGAAAAAAAAAGCTTATTTTAAAATTGTTCCAACAATGTTTCTATAAGGCTATTTGACTATTCTGTTCCAGTTTTTTATTTTTTTTACAATTATGGGCAACCAATGGAGGGAGGGAGGGCAGCAAAAGGAAGAGGAAAAAACAGAAATAGTAACATGATCCTGTAAGATTAATGTGCTGTTTGTAAGATAGGGATAACATTAGAATTCAGTGCAAAGTGTGCTATTTCATTTTTAAAAGACCTACATATTGAACAATAAAAAGAATATTTCAAATTTATAATTAATATTTAAATTACAAAAATACCCAGAAAGTTATCATTAATTACCAACAGTTTATTCCAATGAAAAAGGATTATTCAATTATTCTTTTTGTGAAGCTATTGCAGAAGCCATGATCATATACTGCTTTTATAAGCTTCCTCATAGGCAAACTGTATTATACAGTTATTGGATACAAGACAAGTCAATAGCAAACGGTAAGACGTGATGGAGTCACAAAATTGAATTTTATGAATGTATGATGTGAATTTCTAGTACCAGTAATTTGAAGTATAGGGACAGCAGCTTTTAGTTTCTCCTATAACTATTCTATTTCTATCTTTTCCAAATCTATTTTCTAGATCAGGCTTAGACTACTTTTCTCCTATAATGTTTTTGGATAACTTGGATTTAGAGACAAGCATACTAGAGGCTCATTTCTAGAACACAAGCAACACAAATAAAAATTACCTGCATGCAATAAGCAAAGATTTTATTTCACAGGTAACATTCAGATTTATAAAGCTGGCATAGTTGCATTTGTTTGTTATCACGGGTTACCCTCATATCACATTCAAATCACAGAAAGAGATCTCTTTGAATCTTCTTTCACCTCCCTCTTCTTCAATTTATATTTCATATTACTTAATAACATTTGTCACAGAGGCTCCTACTGATTAACAGATCGTCTACAACTTCTGGTTTTTAATAAACAAATAAACTCACAGGAAGGAAGTAGCCAGTCAGGCTTTTGACTTCATTAACACACATTGCATGTGTAGCAATAGAAGCGTGAGATGTAATATTTGCTATAAGAATGATAAAAAATAATGATGTTCAGTTTATGCTCTAGAACTTTGAACTGAATCTGCTAAGTACTAAGAGAAGTTAAATAGGACAATAAACTGAAAATAAAGAAAACATAAAAAATGTAAATAGCTAAGATACTAACAAAACATTGAACTTTATAAAGTAATCAAACACAATCTTACATATTTATTCAGTCCTGACATTTAGTATTTCACATTAAATCCTCCACACCTACTTGGAAATTATACCTTTATTCTAAAGTATATGTAAAGAATACCCATTATTATTTGTCAGAAAACATTAAATTGTGATGATTACTAATAATAAACAATAATATGAAAGTGAATTGGCATTATCTGAATATTTTGTTGGCAATATCACTGAATTACAGTTCAATTAGACACAACAGGTTGAATCTCATTCACAATATGAAAATTCTTTGCTTTTCATTATATCTCTCTGAAAGCAAGTATGTCTAGACCTAGTAATTTCAGAAGCTGCATAAGTGGGTTTTAAATTTGTCAAACTCATTAAGTATAGAAAAAAAATTAATTCATTTATTTGTATCTAAAACTAAAGTACAGAAACTCTTGGAAAAGCCTAAACTGTGTATGTATAAAAGTGGTGTACATCACATCACAGATATGAACTTTAGTTCTGTTAGACATTTTTAGCTTAAAAAAGGATGTAGAAAAATATGAAATGTCAAGTATCTATTTTACACTTTCAAAAAGATTTTTGAGTATTCTGTTTCAATATTTTCAAAGTGAAATATAGGTTTCAGACCCTGACTTAAATTAGAATAACAACATAACATACAAATAAACCAAATTATTTAAAATTATTGGTCAAATACAATCCTTCAGTATAACCCCCTTTTCCTTTTTTTTTTTTTAGTTGAACTATCTTCCCCTTCTCCTACAAATAGCCTTTGCATCTCCTACCAAAAGTATTTCCTAACTTTTTTCATGCCACCTATTTTTACTATAACCTCTGGCCTAGACAATTTCTACTCAGTTCTCCAGTACGTTGAACTGCCAAACAAAAGTTTGAGGTTACAGGCAAAGAACCAAACAGATGAGCTATAAGTGTCATTTTCATTTGTAATTACTTGTAGATTTTTTTTTTATACTGTACCTAACAGACTTCTAATAAATCCTTAATTCTAATAGCTTTTATGTTGTTTCTATTAAAAAAAAAAGAATTTTCATTAATAAAAAATAGTAAATGTATTTGTCTATATATGAAAATTTTTAAAAATCCAGTATATCCCATTTAAATGTACAATTTTTGAAAATAAGGTTTCATACTTGCTGGTTGTGTCCACATATTCATTTAAGAGTTTATCTTTTGTTATTTGAGCACTTTGCTCTGGGTGTTCAAAGGCTATGTATAGTTTTCACAGATGGAGACAAGAAGCAGTGAAGCATAGAGAGAAAGCAGAAGAGAATCTCACATGACTAACTCTGCTCTGCTTCTCTTTTCAGGTGAAACACCCAATGATAAGTAAGAGCTGCAGAATGTGCACATCCATATTCTACTTTTGACAACATCAGTATTTTCATCAGCCAACAGAATATTCAAATACTTTCAAGAAATTAGATCCATAGCAACCTGTGGTAAGGTATCAGCATGCCTGCTGTTTATTGGCACAATCTGGTGTTTTCAGTGAAGAAAAAAGAAGAGGGACAGAGAAATATATCTGGCACTTGGCAAATATATTAAATCTAAACCAGGGGGGTTTTCTCATATGTTTAAGCCATATAAAACCAAACATTGATACTAATGATGGTAGAGACATAGGACTAAGGAATAGCTAACTTGATTTAAATTGTGATATTTTATGCCTCTGGATGTCTAGTTATAAAGACAGTGGAACACATGAAATTCCCTTTGTTTTTATTTTGACCAAAACAAATTCCCCAACACACCATTCTTTACACACAAAATATTAAGTAAAACAGTGAAAAACTTGCAATAAAGGCAGGATGAAGCCCCTAGTTTCAACTCTTCCAGGAGCCACAATTAATTCTGAAGCTACTTGTTTTCTTTTTAGAGTGTTAGCACACGTTTGTTTGAGTTCAAAGCAGGGCTTGATTCATAGCAGAGAACATTCAGCAAAATATGGCTACTGCCCCAAAGAGCCTGTCATCTAATTTATCAAAAGATACAGCAAATGAGAAGGAAAACAGTATGAGCAACAAAATAAATGAAGATGGGAAATAATGATAAGCACAGGTTAAAGCTAGAATCACTGACAATATTATAAATTACATCTCAGAAGGCAATAATTTGCTATGTGCTAGGATATGCTTCAGCTATAAATAGGAAAATAATGAATGTCAAGCACTGTTTTTCATCTGTATAACTTCATTGTACATCTCTTTCTATTCTTATAGACCACAGCTTGAGCACTGAAGCAGCAACCTCATCTTCCACTAAAATGACTTTACACAGTCTAGTAAAAGAACTAATTTTCAGGGATAGTGAAGTAATAAAACAAGTCTTCCTATATTTTTACTATCAAATATGACCAAGTCCACTGTCTTTGATGGAAATTTCCTTTAACATCCTTCACCAGCCTCCTGGAAAGGAGACTTTATATAGTTAAAGACATATTCTATCGCATTCGAAAGAATCACTCAACCCATTTCTCATCTCTGGTGATCAGTCTTTCTTGCTATCTGCATTCTCAGATCCCCGCCAAAGGGAATTTCCTGGATTCAGATCACTTTGCATTTCTTGTATCACTTGCCTACATTATTGTCTCTTTATTTTCTGGTGTAGCTGAAGGACACAGTTGCATGAGGAGTGGCAAACAGCAGAAGAGTTAAAGGTGACACTTAGATAAATGAGTCTAGACCTTCAAGGAGTTTATGCAGATGGATTACAAGATACAAAAAACTTATAGCTGCCTGAATGTATGTACAGGTATTTGTAGTTTATTCACTACCTTATTTAGACTGTCAGTGAGAACAGGATGCAGAAAGGACTAGAATAGATTTTTTTGATATCCTCAGGTACCGTTAAGTCAGATCCTCTAGCACTGTAAAGCAAAATAACTAACTTCCTTTATGGCTGCAACATTAAGCTACTCTATCCAGAGCAAGAATGTAACCTCATATTCTCATTTGTGTTCTAGATTCAGAGCCAGTTCCTTCCAACTTCTGGTCATCAAGAGATTCTTACTGTTCTCTGATTAATTAGACTGAAACCAGAAGAGCACCGCATCTGGCATTACCAAGTAAAAGTCTGATCTTGATGCTTTCGTAGTTTCTTCAGAAAGGTAGTAAGGGACAAGTACAAATGGCAATGATCATCTGTTTTCAAAGAAGGATGTCTTCCTGGGTACAAGCCAGGCCCAAATCTCTGCTGAATTTCAGCTGGGGTTCTTCAGATGAAAAACCTCTCAGAGAGTGAAGGGTAATAGAAAAATTGGTAGGAAAAATCCTAAGCTGCCCAGATCCACCAACTAACCCAGGAAAACTCAGAGGCCCTAAGAATCTTGAAATAATTTTATGGCAACTTCCTAGTATGTGATGGAATGGAGTACTTACACTAGTATGATATGAATTTAATGTTAATACCATATTTCAAGTATAGACAGTGATTGAGTTCAGAATGATGACCACAATGTATAACTTTTCATAATTCATTCATGAATTTTGGTCTCTAATATTAACACTTTTTCAGAGGCTTCAATCATGAATGTATTTCTCAGTTTTGTTGATTTAATAGTAAAAAAATACACTGACTAAACTACAGAAAATAGTTATAACCATATGTTAGAAAAAGAGTTCTTAAACCTCATACATATCCTATGTAGACCAACAGGAAGTGAGGCGAACAGTATATTACAGTGTTATGCAATCAATGGCAATTTAAACTAGTTCCATGACTAAACCAGGTACAAAATTACCCTACTGTAGTCTAAATTAGTGCCTTTAGTGCAGTTAAAAGAAATACAAATTTGTCTTTTCTGCTGTATTTTCTTGTTTTTTTCTTCTTAACATGCAGTATTCATACGTAAAGCTTTCTGGAAAATAAACTTTCTGGAAAAGTCTACTATTGCACTTTCAACTGAGCATCTTCAGAAGACTTAAGTTTTCTCTGCCTGTAAATGAATCCAGTTCAACATGGCACAGAGAAAAATCTTTCTCCTAGCTGATAACAGAAATTTTTATTTTACTAAGTGGTGACTAAACATCTACTGGCTTGTCCAATAAGTCTTTTTCAGGATGGTGACAGTTGTTCCAGAGTTATCTTTATTCTGATTTCCATATAAAGTTTTTATAAGACAGGACATAGGAATAAACTCATTGTAGCAAAGATAATCCTTCCTATTCAGCCTGTGATTAAGAGGTTGTGAAATTACCCACTACATAACCTTCTCCTGATTCCTGAGGGCTTAGCCTTTTCCCTAATGTTAATTTGTTAAATTTAGTATAGCATTAAACTCTTAAAATCATAACATTTATTTCCTAAGGTTGTTTTCAAGTGTCTTTATTATTAATCTTTCAGACTCTCGAATACCACTTTCTCCTCTGTTTCCTCAACAGCCTCTCCCCACATAGATACATTTTATGTTCCACAGTCACTATTTTTTTCTGGGTTCCCTAGTATTTCTGACTACTTACTCTTATCTTTGATACAGCTCTAGTCATCTGCTGAAC
>NW_010303178.1:73818-91155 GCF_000700745.2 Antrostomus carolinensis
CACAACGACTTACTGGAATGAACTCAGGCTATCAACTTGAAACCTCTCCTCCTTCGAGCTGATTTCAATCAGTTTTCTTCCACTTGGACTATAGTCTAATTTTTTTTCAGGTCTAATTTCAGCTTTAATAGTACCATCTCAGCAAAAACAACCAAATAAATTTCTGAAAGGGAATAGGGAACAGATCTGTAGAAATTGTGGAAGGTAGAACAATACTTTTGCAGCTCAGGATTGATTCTTTGGTTTGTAATGTGCCCCTGCAGGAAATGTGCCTGCTTAGCCTGAGTCAAGAACTTCTTTTTCTCTGGTTTTCCATTTTTTTTTTTTTTTTTTTTCCAGTGGGGTTTCAGTTTTCCTATCCTACCTGACAAAATGAGAAAGGATAAATGGAGGATGGAAGTAAACATATTGTTTAAGACAGTAAAAATGTAATGGAATACTGTTCTGACAAAAGAACTAAAGATCACATGGCTGATGTAGACATTAAAAGTTACTGTTGTGTTGCTGACAGCAAGTATTACCCTCTTTGAAAAACACTGACTAGCAAGATAAGAGAAATAAAATTACTTTGGGCTACTTGCTGTTTTGATGTTGCGTGCTACTTTTCTCTAACTGCTTCACAAGAAAGCCCCAGACTTTTCTACATAGAAGGGAATGTAGATCTTCTTTCACCTATACTTGCTTCACTGAGCTTTTGACCTTGGAGTTCATCTCTGTATCCTGCAGAGCAGCAACAAAGAAGCCATGCTTTGAACATTCAGGCATTACACTGCAGTGGTTTTTAGGTTCATTCCTCCACTTGGTGGAATAAACAAGGAGAAAGAATAAATAAGTAACTATGAGAAAAGAATTTTTCAGGACTCCAGATAAACTGAAGCCTTATGAAATTAGCAAAACGATATGTGTACTTCAAAAAGTTGCAGAAAAAAGACAGAACCACTGAAAAAAATGGGTGGAGATGGAAGAACTATACATGAAGCAAGGAGGAAGGATGTATCAGCCAGTCTGGAGTGAGGAATTTGTCAGGAAGGAAGATGGGTGGGAAATGCTACAAGGATTCCCTGAAAAAGGTGGTGATGGAAAGATTGCATGCAAGGCATTTAAAGAGGGAAAAATGCAGAGGGAGAAATCACTGGTGTGCACAACCAGCCTGGCATTAGGAAGTAAAAAGCCTGTACCTTTCAACAGGGAATGTATGTTTACCAAAAGGCTGGGACTCTCAATCACTTTTATGTGAATATGCCAGTGACATAATTGGTTTACTTTTGCAAAACCAATATACAATTATGCATGAAATTAAGCAGTCTGTTTTCCTGAGAAGTGGCTTTATTTGATTCTATAATGTAATTAGATCAATCCAATATTCAGGTATAAATCCCTTTTCCCCTTTTAATATTTGTACATTCATTTATGGAGTCAGTATATGCAGCAGGCTTTTATCCAAAGGCTAAGTAACATTATTAAAAAGAGTAAGCTGCCATAGCCTGAAAGGATTGTTGGAAACCACAGAAAACTAAACAAACTTCACTGTTTATTCATTGGGGTCAAACCTGCAGATATGAAAACTGTATTAAACTGCATTCTTAATTTTTAATTTCTCTACTATCTTTCAAGATATTAAAAATCACAACATCTTTTTTTCCGGTGCAACAAATATATACATATATGGCAGAAGAGTGTGCCTACATAGAAGTGTATTTAAAACTTCTTTTAAACATTGGCCAGGAAAAATAATGCTGAAAAACCCCAAGGTTTGTGTGATAAAGCAAAATCTGTACAAACCAGTTTTGATTCACATCTCATTAAGAGATTTATATGCCCTAAATGCAAAAATACAAGCAAAACAACAAACTCCAGGTATGAAAAATGTCCATTCTTTGTGACTTGCTCCAAAGGTAAAGGAATGCCTTTCTTTTTACCTTTCTGACTACTCCTCCCCCATTCTCCATCTTGTGTCAATAAAAGAAGATGACTGGGTTGTAGCAGGCAGGAAGGGAAATGCTTTTCCTGTTTTCACTGCAGCATACTGTACATAATTTCTGGGGTGTCTTTTATTGCCGAAGGAGTGTACTCAGAGATTGGGACAACACTGCAGCCTTTTTTCTTCTGTCAAGCACATCTGAGTTATCAAATAAAAGATTTGAGATTATAACTGTCTGAAAAAGAAAATGAAAGCCTTACAAAGAAGCAGATGCTAAGGCATTATATATTCCAACTGTACACTGTGCTATGCATGGCCAGCTGCAGCAAGAAAACTGCTTATTTTAATGTTACGCATTGGTCTTCTGTGCACTGTCACAGCATTACAACATCTGGCTTTCCTCCTCTGTCTGCACTATTTACTATAGCCACCTCATACGCCTATATATTGACATTCTCTGGTCTCTGGAAGTAGCTTTTGCTGAGGGAATATGCATCTTTTTTCTGTTTGTTTACAGGCACTGCACACTTCATAACCACTGTTGCCCCTCAGCGCAATTCAATTTTCTCAAATAACCTTAGTGCTTGAACTACCAGTTATTGTAGAGATCAGTTTTACTGTTTATTGAAAAAAAAAAAAAAACCCGAACAAACCAACACTCCTTGATGTTAAACCATAATATTTTGAGCGAGTGTTACAACAGGGAAAAGTCTACATATGAAAGCATTTAGGAAGTAGAGAGTTTACCCATTGTATTCAATAGTCACGAGGAAGCGATTCTGCTGTCTTTTTCCGCTGTAGTGATATACAGTAAAGAACATTATGTGTAACCCTGTACAACCTTGAAACAACTGATATTTATAAATTCGAATTCCATCCATGCCTGGGTAAGTGTAATGGAAATTTTCTCAGTCATATTATGATCTTAAATAGGAATTTGAATCAAGCCTTATTTAAATAAGATGAAGAATATCACATATTCATTTTGTCTTGAAATTTCTCATCATCTTGTTCATAATCATACAATCTTTTTAAAGATTATCATGTATAGGTATTGTAACCTAGAAAATAAATAGTACAAAAAGCTTTTCTATTAAAAAATGGGATCATTAGCCCTGCATATGAAAGAAAAACTTTTCATTATACTTGCATGAAGCACCAGGTTGGATTATTATTATTGTAATGCTTGAAAATGATATGCTACCCAATTTACTCTTTGCAAGTACTTCTGCCAAATGAAAACCTTTCTGTTATGAGATGTTAAGAACAGATGTCTCCTCTAGCAGCTCTGGCCCAGGAGCTCAATCCAGTGCACTCAGGGACCCGGGGTCTTCGCCCAGGCTGAGGAACACGGCAGCTGCTGCTTTCCCGTTTGCAAGTTCTACCAGTAGAGAAGCTGAGCATGTATCCAGTAGTTGTCTCACATCCACTCACACTGGTACTCCCCAGTAGCTGGCATTTGGTCCTTGCAGCACTCACACATGGGATAGAGTATGAGTTTATGCAAGAGATAGTTAAGAAAGGATTTAACAAGAAGATAGGACAGACTGCAGTGATCAGGCACAGGGCATATTCAAACAAGCATAGTCACTGGCCACATTTTACACGTGACCTGTCCCTTTTATCCTCCTATTTCTCCTTTGTTCCTCCCCCATTGCTTTCCCCTGCACCTTCCCTCATCAGTTTGCCTAGTCCCACTGAGCTGCCCCCTCCCCCAACATTCTGAACCCTCACATTTCCAACTTTATTGCCTGCACTGTCCTAGTTTGCATGCAGTTTCTTGATAGCCCATCAATTAGTGTGACTGACAAGGTTTGTTTCTTGGTTTTGTCTCTCTTATGTTTGCCTGTCAGGTTTGTGTCATTCTGTCTATGGCTTACCCGTTTTTCCTTATTATCCCATTTGACAAGGTCCTCAAGCAGATAATCTTACTGAAATAAATGTTTCCACATCCCACACATAGCAAGGGAATAAAAGACCTGTCGTGTGCTTGCACTGTCACTGTCCTCTGGCATCCAAGCATCATGAAATAAAATGTTGATTAGTTCCAATGTAGAGAATAAAAAAATTGATCGTGGAAAGGAACACAAAGATAAATGGGAACTATGGAAAGAAATCCTGTGAATGTGAAAGGAAGTGAGCAGGGAGCTGGTGAGTAAGAGATAGGTTATACAGGAAGAAAGCTGATATTTTGACTAAGAAGAAGCAAGGGGAACAACAAATTCAGTGTGTAGAACCTGCAGTCTTCGGATTACAGTGAGAATCCCACCAGATACCTCAATGAAACCTGGTATTCTGATGTCCTCCATCAGCAGTGAAGCTGTATAGCCATGTATAATTCATAACTCCCAAAGAATCAATACACTTGGAGGGCAAAAGCCCCTAGCACTACATCTGCTCTGTTAGGTCAAAGGCAAGAGACCTGTGTTGGGGATTTAAAGACTCTAGAGTTGTTGATGAGCTACTTCGAAGATATGATGGAATGCTATTCTGTTCCTTGTTTGAATATATGTCCAAAATATATATATTACACTGACTTATTTGATACTAATGTAATCAATAAATATAAACATAATAAACCCTTCTGTCCCAACCATACATACAAGCTTGCTCAAACATCTACATAAAATAAAATTTAAAGCAAAAGAGAAATTGAGATGACCACAACTAACATTTAATCTCATTGTACCTATCTGTTATTAAACTATTTGCTGTTGTAAATTGATGTTCCCTTCTTCACAGAAAATCACTCTTATTCACACCATCTTTACAGATAATGTACTAACATTGCATAATCACATACATTCTTTACACCACCTATTTACTTTTTGTTGAATATGTAATAAATGGAAGAAGGAGCTTCAGAAATAAAAATGTCTACTGTACCTACAAGGCAGATCTGAATTAGATGTTAGCCTTTTCCTTAGCAGCCCTGTGAAAAAATTTTTATTCCAAACTTTAGAATTGCCTTTTTAAAGGCTTCCCTTTGCTAGTTCTTAAATCTTTGTTTTGTAGGTTTTTCGGATTGCAAACCAAAGTCTTGAGTATTTAGAAGAAACAGAGAATTCAGTAGAGCTCATATCCTGAGTGTGTACAGAATTAAACTGTGCCAAGCACACTGAAGAACAGGAGGTTACAGACACCCCAAACTGGGCACCCAAAACTGGTGAATACATTTAAGCGTAATTTCTCTGCACGACCATTACCCATCTGTAAAATGAAGATAATAAAATCCCTTAAACTTATGAGGATTTTGTGAATATAAAGTAATGCCTGACATTATATTAATGAGTTCCATTTAAAAAATAGCATAGAAAAATCAATAATTTCTGCTTAAAGAGTGCAGTCTGAGTAGTTTGAAGTCAATAAGGCATGTCTGCACACTGAACAAGGACAAGAAAATGAAATACTGAATACTCGTAATTAAGGAAGTACTGTCCCTAACTGAATGAGTAAGGAATCCCATGTAAAAAAAATACTCTGTGACGATGTAATTAAAGACCATTCTAATGCATATGCCCAAGGGGGCCAAATGAAGGTTGTACGGGCAACTTTAATTTTAATGTTTTCTAATTTGAGTGCTTGACTTTGTGACCTTATTTTTTTTTTTTTAATATAATTTTCTGGATATAATAATAATTACTTGAGTAGGAAGAGAGAAATTAGAGTTACGCAAGATTTTCAGATGTGACCTGAAAGGCAATGGGTCCTAGACCACAAAGAAGAAAGCCTTGAAGCTGGCAGACATTTCACAGGCACTGAGGAGACAGTACTATTGCAGTGTGAAGTTAAGCACAAGGACACGTGTAACACAAAGAGCTTCTCAGACATCTGATTTTTTAGTGTTTATGGCAATGACATTAAATATTTACTAATATTTCTTTCCCAACCACATCCCATTCAGCCAGACATCTGAAGCTCCATCCAAAGGCAGAATCAGTCCACTCACACCCCAGAGTTTTCTGTAAACAAGGTACTTTTCAACAAGGTTCTTCCTGATGAGGGAAAAATTATAGTTTTTGTTACCTTGTAAAAATCATGGGACATTGACAAAGCTTTTCCTTGTGACTCAGAGTGTTCCTCAACAATGTTAATGATGACGAGATCTTACAGAGGAGCTTTCATAAACTCATGATTAGTATCAGATCTTCTTTTCTAATCTATTGGAGATTTTTCTGTCTCACCACAAAAATGTGATCTTACTGCAAAAAAGAGAAAAAATCAGCTTACTTTTAGTGAATGTTATTTTTCCAGTAACATAAAAAGACAAAATTTATTATAAATACTGTCTTATCCTATTTTTTTCAAGGTAACAAACTATTACTTTGTGGGAGAATAAGCGAACAACACAGTTATGTTATTCTGTGTTGCTTAAAGTTCAGATAAGGCTTTAAAAAGAAGCAGATATTTAACAGAGGAGCCTCAAAGCTATTTCTTGAATGTGTCTGGTATTTACAATACTTTCTATATTTGTAGCACCTTCAAATGCCAACAGCATATTGTTTTTTCCACCTGTTTCAGAACTGTACAGCATATATTAAGGATCAAGCCTAATACTGATTCCTGGCACACCACTGCTAGCTCCAAACTGAGTAGGTCATACAGCTCAGAAAACAAAAAGGCTGTGCCACATCTGTTCACCAAGCAAAGTCAGCGCGTGACTGTGTGAACAGTTGTGCCAAGACTATGACATTGGTGCTGCACATTACAGGAGGAGAAGCCTGTACTCCTGTAATCCCTTTTGAGGTATAAAATATACTCAGATCAGCTCTTTCCTGTTCCCTATTCTCCACCCTTCCTGCCCTCTCCAGCAATTCAGAAAATGACTTGTTCTTTCTTCTATAGCACCTGATTATGCCACCTTAGAACTCACACAAAAACATAGACTGAGAATTACAGTACCATGACAAAAAGCTATTGCATTAATTACTATGATTCGTTTAGGTGTTCCTGCTCCGGCAGGAGGATTGGACTAGATGATCTTTTGAGGTCCCTTCCAATCCCTAATATTCTGTGATTCTGTGATTCATTGACTTCTCTGCACTAATGTAAACACAGATTCTTGCACCCTCAATAGCAAACAGCACCCTCAGCAGCAAACCAGGAGGGTAGCTAAAAGTGTTATAGAATGAGAGTCACATACCTGTTGGACCTGGCAGGAGGAGAATCCAAATTTGAAATGAGGTGAATTCGGTCTAACCAAGCGCACATTCCACTCCAAGCAGCACCTAAAACTTAATGTTCACACTTGAACTAACTTCTCTTCACAACACATGTCCCTTAACAGTTCCGTACCTTAAGATTACTACTTATATTAAAAAAAAAATTAGGAGGATTCCCGAAATGAACTGACAGTATATACTGAACAGAATATTGTATTTGAACATTAACATCTGTCCTGGTTTAAGAAGCTGGAAAAGAGGGCTTGAGAAATATCCCAAATATTACAAAAAGTATATAGAAGATGTTAAGATGTCAATGTAGTTATACACTTACATGTGTCAATGCAGACATAAATGTAGGTCTTCCAGCTTTGGACAAAACTAAAATTCAAAATACCTCTTGAATCTCCTCCAAGTAGCTAAGTATTACTGAGATGTATTAATGTTCCTATTCCATTTTCGTCTTTAGAAAAAGGGCAGATGTGGCTTTTAAACCTCAGCAGCCTTAAGCTGTTTAGAAAGCTCCCTCACAGTGGAGTCCTTAGCAATTATATTCTCAAAAATAATAATAAAAAATATATGTTATTTTGACTCCTGACCAACAAATTCCACCCCAATCCATGCCTGAGATGCAGAGAAGAAGACAATGTAGTAGTTGTTAATTATACCTTAACTGCAGCATGCTTATTTCATTCAGTAGATCATATTGACTGATTTTGATTTTACACTGCATGAAATAAAATAACAGATGACTTAAGATGCTGTTAACTAATCGCTTAACATTACTCAGATTCTCTTCATGAGCAATGTGAACAAGGTGGAAAAAGACTGGACTAAAAGCCGGAGCATTTAGAGAGGTAATCCTGGCTTTTTAAGTAATTTACTGAATAGCCATAAACACTTCTCTTAACCTCTTTACAATTCAGTTTCCCCACAATTTAAAAGATACTAGAATACTTACTCATCTACCTTTTACACCTGCAACAGGGCTTTGATAACACAATGTTGCAACATAAGTACTTATTATTTTCTTTCAAATTTCTGTGCTGTTTCCTATTCAGGAATAACTATTTTTTCCGTAATGCTAAAAAAAATAATAATGTGAAAAGAGAAGGTGTACGCCATGAATAACTGAAGACTCAGGAACATCTGGTTTTATCTCAGTGAAATTATATATGAAGAAACAAATCATGTCAAAGTTACATAATACAGTTTGTGAATTAAAATTAATGCAATTAAATACAATTAAAGCAATCAAGAAAGTGAGAGGAATACAGTTTTCAGAGTGTCCTAAAGCCATAAACACACAATATACTGAAGATAATTTGGAGATCTTGGGGTGACTATGAGTGTGGCAATGTGGAGTATTATTCACAGTCTTCAAATAAGAGCCTTACATCTGCACATCTATTTCTTGCAGTCTGCTTTTTCTGAGAAAGATTTCTTTATAAAGGTACAGTACAGAAACTTTGCAATGACCGATAATTAATCAAATTGTCTTAATTAGGAATACTATCATGCAGATTGAAAACTAGATAAAAGAATGTAAACAGAAATAGCACTAAAACCTGAAAAATGGAAAAAGGTCTTGCCAGTTTGTGTGAGGATTGGTATCAGATTTTGTTTAATCTAATGTTTGAATTCCTGTAATAAGGAGTGAATAGCATGTTAGTGATATTTATAATTGATACTGAGCTGCAAAGCTATATGATCATTACTGAAGATGTAAAAATTGTACAGAAGATGTCTAGTCATATTGGAAACCTGGACAGATAGTGAAAAGAATTCCTTTTGCGATTGTGCAGTTATGGAACATTCCTCAACTCTAGGAAGAGATTTTTTAGAAATAGTAATTTATTAAATGTCAGATATGATTCAAATAAGATAGGATCCAAATAACACTAGTTGCTTCCACTTGATTTTTCTCTCATTTATCACTCTGACATATTCACAAGGAATCCTAGGTTTACTTTATCAGAAACCAGCAGGCAAAGCTATCTTTAAAATAAATAAATAAATAAATAATCTCATGTGTTTTCCATTAAGGTTCCCGCATTTAATCTTGTTTATAGTAGTCTGCTAAATCAAGCTGGTTAAATCACTTTAGTTATGCCTTTTATACCTTTGATTATCATTTTTCAGGAATGATACATATCTCTTACTGGTTACACAAACTACCCTGTCATACTTATGTGAAATTTCATCAACAAACATCATTACCTCAGCATGATTACAGTATTAGAATTTAATTTTGCACTTATTAGCAACAATTAATTCTAGCAAGCTTAATATGTACCACCATGCATTTGTCAAGACAGGTTTGACTAGATGATCCTTGAGGTCCCTTCCAACCTGGTATTCTATGATTAATGAAAATATAATTTTGCATTTCTCATCTTCTAATAGATAAAGGTGCACTACATCCTTTTTAAATGTATATATATTATTCAATTAATTTATCTATAGCAAACTACTTGTACTTCTATATCTTTCATTAAAAATTAATGAAATTATACAAAGTCACTATGTATACTAATAGTCATCTCTGGAAAAAAAAAAACGAGACTCAAATTAGAACTGCAAATGAGCAAAACTAACTAGATGATGGCATGGATACTTTCTGAAGTCTTGTGTACATAATAAAACAAGATTATGTACTTTTGGCTGACTAGCCCAAATAGAGTTTCTCAAGGCCTAGGTCTAAAGGCGTCCTTTCCACCATGTGAGAATATACAGCTTAAATAATGATGATGTTACTGGTACAGACTACCTTACTAGGTCTCTACTGTGTAGGGTGGCTAGTAGGGGCTGGGGCACTGGATAAAAGAAAAGAATTGAGAGATTCTTAAGAAGGATGTAATATTTTTTTTTCTTTTTTTCCTGCCCACTTCTGGTCCCTAAGAATTCTTATATAAGAGCAACATCTACTTTTCAGTTCCTTTCTTGTACTTGGATAGCAAAAGGAGAACTTGTCAAGAAAGCAGGAAATGGACTTCAGTTAAACTAGCAAGCAATACTTTTACTTCTACTTTCCTGTGGCTTATTCACACATTATGAATTATAAATATATAATTAAACCACAGAGGGTCAGGTACAATGCAAATACAGTTAAGGATGAAACTGTAAGACAAAAAATTTAAAACCTGCATATATCATTTTATGATGAGTCTGGTGACTCATAATGGCATAATAAAGTGTCATGCTGGTCTATCCACTCAATTCCATGCTTTAATTTTGGTTTCCACTTTGAAGATCTTGTAAAGATAATTTCATTTTCAAAACAAGACCAGCTGACCAACAATCAGTTACATATTTTGTGTTTTTCTTTTTGTGAGAGTTTTGGACTTTACTGTTTTTTGTTTTTTTTCTCTGTGGCAAAGCAGGCAATCAGTTAAAGCATTTGTTTCATCTGAGCTTAACAGCAACAAAAAAGATTAGTTTTCAGCTTAATTTTAACCATGTCAGAGAAACACATTTGAAAAACATTATCTGAAGTACTATTTTATACAGGCTGCTGAGAGATTAATATATTGTCAAGCCAGTAAGCGACATGCTGTTGATTGTTTTTTTCAGTACCTTAAGAGAATTTCAGTGATGTATGTTTTTCCAAATACTCATATTTAGAACAATTATGGCATTGTTTTTATCAATTTACTAAATCTAAAAAGAATTTTTCTTATCAGGTATGTTGAGCCTTGATACAACAAACATCAAACAAGCAGGGAATAATTAACTTCATTATCATGATTTTTTTTATTTTGCAATCTGTACCATATTTCTCTAAGATCCTTTTACATTACACAGCCATAAGCTGGTAGGTTTGTTTCAAAAAGGTTCTTTCCTTTGGGGTTTTTTGCATAAGGCTTTTTCTTTTTCCTGTTGCCTCCTGGACAAAATGTCCAATATACAGCTGAATAAACACATAGTGCAATGGGTGAGCAACAGGTCAAACTCAAAGGGTTCTAGTCAATAGGGTTATGTTGGGCTGGTGACCAGTCACTAGCAGGGTCCTGCAGGGATCCATCCTGGGGCTGGTGCTCTTTAATGTCTTCATCAATGACTTGGATACAGGGCTTGAAGGACTGCTAACTAAATTTGCTGATGACACCAAATTGGGAGGAGTTATGAACACTGTCAAGGACAGAGAGATCTAGATAAATTAGAGAGCTGGGCAATCACCAAATGTATGAATTTTAACAAGGGCAAGTGACAGATTTTGCACCTCTGACACAGCAACCCTGAACACACATACAGACTGGGGAACGAGAGGCTGGAGAGCAGCCCTGCAGAGAGGAACCTGGGGGTTCTGGTTGATGGCAAGTTGAACATGAGGCAACAGTGAGTCCTGGCAGCCAAGAGGGGCAACCGTGTCCTGGGGTGTATCAAGCATTGCATTGCGAGACTGTTGATGGAGGTGATCGTCCCACTCTGCTCTGCACTCGAGAGTTTTATATCCTTTTAAAGTTTATATCCTTATAAAGTTTTTTTACCCTTTTAAAGTTTATATCGTTATAAAGTTTTATATCCTTTCTATACTGTGGCACCCAAAACTGCCCCTCGAGTACTGGGTGCAGTTTTGGGTGCCACAGTATAGAAAGGATATAAAACTACTGGAGAGTGTCTAGAGGAGGCCACTAAGTTGGTGAAGGGCTTAGAGGGGAAGCCATATGAGGAGAGGCTGATGTCACTTGGTTTGTTCAGCCTGGAGAAGAGGAGAGTGAGAGAAGATCCCATCGCTGTCCATAATTTCCTCACAAGGGGAAGAGGAGGGGCAGGCACTCATCTCTTCTCTCTGGTGATCAATGATAGGACCAGAGGAAATGGCAGAAAGATGTCCCAGAGGAGGTTGAGGTTGGACATTAGGAAAAGGTTCTTCACCCAGAGTGTGATGGAGCACTGGAACAGGCTCCCCAGGGAGGTGGTCATGGCACTGAGCCTGACAATATTCAAGAAGCACTTGGACAACACTCTCAGACACATGGTCTAAATCTTGGGATTGTCCTATGCAGGGACAAGAGTTGGACTTCATGATCCCTCTGGGTCCCTTCCAACTCACAACATTGTACAATTCTATGATTCTATGATTTTTCCAGTGACATATATAAAATCCTCAAATCATTATTTCATTCACTGTCAGAAAATTTTCTAATCACACACTGTTTCATCATATCTCAGGATAGATGATTTGTCAGGAAAGAGAAACAGGAACACAACACTGTTTTATGGCACCACCTGAAGAGCTACCCACTTTTTAAAAGCAGCTGGACTGCAAAAAACGATCATTCTTTAATTTATATGTAAACTATTTGCAACTTTTTATAGTTATAATACTGTTTTGTGGCAACTGCTAGAAATATCAGGGTTTAGACAGGCAAAGTATTGCACCTGAGTAATGGACTGGACATGTTGGACTCTTCAGAAATGTCTTTCAGAAATGAAAGTTTTCAATGAATTGATATTCATTTGTTAGATCTGATAGCAGCATCCACAATAGAAGATGTCAAAATATCACTCACTAATAAAAAGCCTGCCATATTTATGTTGAGATTCAGATTTGATTTTTTCCATAAAAGTCAGATATAAAGAGCTAAGCACATTAACTCAGCAGTGAAATAATGTTATTTATTTAATTTTTAAAATGTAAATCTAATGCCTGGATGGTACTGGATTCAATAAGACTGTGTGATTTTTTTTTTTTTTTTCATCTGAACTGACACAACTACAATAAAAATGACAGCTACAGAAATATTCCCTAAATTAATTATAAAATATGTATTTGCAATTTACTTGGTTTAGTATTATTGTGTATACATTTAAATCAAAATATATATGGAACTATCAAAAGAGTCTTTCAAAGAAACATGGCTTGTTTATTACTTTTCACTAGTTTAAGTGAAAGGACATTAAAGAAAAGCCAAGGAGCCATTAAGGACATTAAAGAAAAGCCAAGTTCTCATCTTCTGAAGTATCCCAGTAGCTGATTTGAAGAATTTTGACAACTGATCTGCTGAGGGTAGTTTTCAGTGAAGACTGAAAGAAAGTCTAGTAATTCTCCTTTTCTAGTTCTTAAATGAGACCATTTCTACCTTTTACAGACCCAGTAATCCAAAACTGGATAAATCTTTCTATCATAAACAGGATTAAAATGTAATGCCCAGTCTTCAAAACTGTAAGACAAAATGCTCACTACATAAGGAGACTATATCATCTCATTAACTATAACAAGATGTCTATTACCCAGACCATCAGTATTTAAAAGGATTTAGGGTTTCCATATCCAAAATGACTGGTTAATAACAGTCCTTAGAGATTACGTCAACTAAAGATACAGAAGTTTAGTCTTCTGCTAGTCTAGGGAGAGAAAAGGGCACTGTGATTTATAGGATTAAGGACTGAATATAGTTTTAACTCAAAATCTTGGTTCTAAGGCTTCTTATAAGAAATTGTGCCACATGCTTTAATTTTTTCTTCAGATTATTATTATTTTACCAAGAGGACTCTTTTAAATAGCCATCAGCAGTATGAATCCACTTTTAACCTTGCCTTCCTGAGAAAATTAATATGAACTTTTGAAAAAAAATTCTTCAACAATTTCTGATTAACTACCAAGTAAATACCATGTAAATAATGTCTTGACAACATCACATTTTACATTTACAAGACTACTTCCTCCTTAACAACATTTTAGCCTAGTTACTGAAACCTTAATGTTCATCAGACTCTGTGGTAAAGACCTTCACTTTAGTGCATCTACATCAAAACTCACATGGCATTGGCAACTAAATGGACTATTGTTCAGACTTTACATTTCATCATGAACAATGAGTTTTTCCAAAACCTTGGGTGTTTGAATAAGGATACCTGTCTTTAAAAAAGGTTTTAGTATTCACAATTCTGAAGAAATATATTAAAACCTTTTACAAATTAATCTTATGTATTTCTTATACATCATTATAAAGTAAGTTAATAATCTTGGGTGGCTAGAATCATGATTAATTTTTAATATCTGGTTTCAACAATACTGTGTATGGATCATCTACTATTACCAAAAGCACAACAATATAACCCATATCAAAAATGAAGATATTTTTGCTGGAGGAGGCAGAGTGTGATGGCTCTAAATGAACCATACAGGTTCATTTCAATGTTTTGAGTTTGATGGGTCTAAATGAACCACACAAGTTCATTTCAAAGTTTTGGAATATCCTTTTTTGGGAGAGCAGTTTACCAAGATATGGTTAAAAAAATAACTTATAAAGCATCATGTCTTCTATCTATCTATATAACTTGTTACCTTCTCTTAAAAATTAATGTAGTAGATTTAACTTGATTTCTTCTTGATACTCCTTGTTAGTTCTTACTCATAACCTGTTTTTTTTTTTTCCTAGATGCTGACAAGAAGTTTAATTATTCTTATAAATTGATTTATACTGACAGCACTATAATTTTCTTGCTGTTCTTTTTTAAAGTTTCTCTTAGAGGAAAAAGATTCTTTTTCCAGTTTTCTGGAACTTTTCCTGTTATCTTGGAGTGCTAAACAGTCAGCCTCTGAGACTGTTTCAATCATACTTTGGAAACCTTTGAATCAATTTTATCTGATTTAGCCCATTCAAAACACTTTTTTTTTTTTTTTCATGTACCCAAATCCATCTTTCCTTAGTTTGTTACGAAATATTTGTTGTTGATAATAATGGTGCTACTCATATTGAGAATGTCCAACTGCATAAATTGGAGAAGACTGAATGAGAAAATATGTATTAGTTTTGTTGGCATTATCTTTCAAAGAGCTTTCCTGGATCACTGAGCAGTAGACCAACACTTTCCTTAGTCTGTTTTTTTACTGCTAATGCCCTCACAGATTGGATTTCATGTGCCCTGATAGTTATACTTCATTTTGTGCTTTGGCT
This sequence comes from Antrostomus carolinensis, assembly GCF_000700745.2. Taxonomy (NCBI): domain Eukaryota; kingdom Metazoa; phylum Chordata; class Aves; order Caprimulgiformes; family Caprimulgidae; genus Antrostomus; species Antrostomus carolinensis. The sequence continues at coordinate 88,809 of NW_010303178.1, forward strand.
TTTCTCTGTGCATGATCCTAGAACAGAGAAAATTCCAATATCAAGAGTTTTATTGTTTCTATATGGTCTACTTGCATTTAGGTGGTGATAGAGGGAATAGTTTTAAACAAGGTGGGATAGGAAACAGGTAAATTGGCTTTAGCCATCACATAAAATTCTTTTTACCCTCTGAAATAAGATAGTTGTATCCAAGCTGCTTGTTGCAAATAGTACTTGGCCCATGCTAAAATAAAACCTCTGCATGGACAAAGGTCACTGGCCCAGGCTACAGCTATAGCAGGAACAGCAATTTAACAGATCTGGGTTTATGTAAATCACCATACGTGAGTGTTCTGAACTATGCACCCTCTGTTTATTAGTGTAGAAATAAGCAGTTATTTTCTTATAAGGATGCTTATTATTACAGTATTTAGGTGAAGAAAATGAGAATTGAGATCACAAAATCCTTTTTTTAAATTATTATTATTTTTATCTTTTAAACTTATCAGGCATTACACCTTGCAACAAAAAAGGACCACTCTGAAGGCCTCTGTATACTGTATTAGCAAATCTGCACGGGTAGATTACAGGTTTTCTGAGACTCATTCTGGAAAACCAAGGCTGAATGGCACAAAACAACTCATTAGTTCTAGGTTCAATTTACAAAATCACTTATTCTACAAATTGAGAAAAGGGAAGCCTATTTACCTTACAAGTCTTAAATCAAACTCAACGTCCTTAAGGACCTTTTAAGGAAAAGAAAAAAAAAAAAGTTACACATTTAACTTCAGACAACTGCTAAGTACTGTGAAATGAGACTATTGCAACACCTTTCTGGTTTGCTTCCCTGTCCTTTTTGGGAAGAAACCTACAGCTAGAAAAAATTGCAATAACAGAAGGAAAAAGCCGAAGGATGCAAGTGCTTAAATCCATAGTACAGCAATCCCATAATTATTATTAGAGTTCCACCAGACTGTTTAAGAGCAGAATGGGTTCTACATAAATCAGTTTCTAAAAAAGTTTGGCTTTCATCATTATGTAACTCAAAGACAAACAGAAATTAGCCCTAGACTTCAGCTTTAGGGGAAAACAAACAAACAAATCCCAAAAAATCAACCCCCCATATGTTAATTTAAAAGTTACATTGAAGGAAATGGGTAAACATAAGTCAGAGTCCATAGTGCCCATTCCATTTGGTCTACAGTCTCAGCTATCACTGAATACACTATTGTAGCCCTAAAACAGACTACTTCAGTTGGAAGAAACCTACAACAATCATCTAGTGCAACTGTCAACCACTGAAACCATTAATGTTTCATTAGGTACTCCAAAAATTCACTAGTTGTCGAAGTTTCAGCTAGGCAAACCTACACGATGCACATGTTTCTGACACGGGTCTTATAAATAATACAGCCCTATACTGCTGATATTGCTGAGGAGCTTGATATCCACCTCATCACTAAGTCTCAACAAGGTTTGAGAACCAAGTTACCTTCATCTACAGTGTAAACCCTTAAACACACAGAGAGTACATTTAATGTCTGTAGTCTTCTCCTACTACTCCTTACTCCCCTCCCTCCTCTGGAAAGCCAGAATTTGTGTCTGTTCAGAATCAATCTCAAGAGAGTGCTCAAACTTAGTAGCAGGGAGGTTGTTGGGGGTTTATTGGGGTTTTTTTTAGTTGGTTGGTTTATTGTCAAGAAGAAAAAAAAATAAAAATCCCTGTATTGGCCCAAAAAAATTCAAAGTGGTGATTTCCAAAGTGGAATAATGAATGAATCTTGTCTCTTTAGAGTGTTTTGCTCTCTGCTCCTCATGACTATCTTCAAAGCCTCTCTGGTATGCTGCTTGACTCCTGTGAACTCTACTTAAATTTCCTGCTTAGTGGCTGGGGGAGTATGGGCACTAAACATAAATTTTAGAAAACAGTTGGGCTCCTAAAATTAAATTTTGTAATCCAAAGTGTTTCATTGTCATTGTCCTTTGTATGAACCTAGTCCATAGCACCTAAATACTTGATTTGCATAGATACAGGTTTATAAGTGGAAAAAAAGTCCATGCACAAATTGAGGCAAGCTTGAAACTGTCTGAAAATTGCTCTGTATCTGTAGAAGTTAGACTCAGACAAAGAGCGTGGCTGTAAGAAAGAAAAGAGAATGGAAGCACATGCTCCAAGTGCATCAAGAAAAGCAGACATAAAGATGCTAAAGGAAAAGAACATAGTAAAAAAAAAAAAAAGTAATAGAAAAAAACACAAATGAAGGAGGAAAAAAAAAGTTTTAATAAGTTAGGCAAGTTAAACAAGATTTAAAATGGTGTTAAATATGCCTAAAATCATAAATGGCAATTAAAAATAAAAAGCGGAAAG
>NW_010303178.1:91166-122808 GCF_000700745.2 Antrostomus carolinensis
AAAGAGTGGATGCAATATAGTTGTTTTAAGTTGTTAGTGTAGCAGAAACTGTAGCACATCCCATCATCAAGGAACAATTACCAGCTGTTGCAATCAGGGAAATCATCCTTTCTTCACTATTCTACTGTACAAAACCTATGTCCAAAACAACCAGCTGTGATTGAGAGGGTGAATGGAACCCAGAATAAGTTCCACTTTCTTATTCTTTCTCCCTGTTCTACAATCAGAATCCTAACCCTTCTATTCCTTTCTCTGATACTTTTCCCAACCATTTCTTCCCTAAACTCCTGGTTCACCCCATCTGCCTTACTACTAGGATCACATTTTATTCTGTGTAAAAATGTTTTGGACTGATTTCCAAGAATTATACATAGGGGAAATTAAACAAACCAAAATGTTATGTTTTGGAAATTGTTCTGGTTTATGTCAAGCCAAAATATATGTCTACTGACTGTAAAGAAGAGAAATGGAGAGGACAGACTGTGGCAGAGGATAATCGACATTCTGGAGCTGACATGGACCTTGACGAGAGTAAAAATTGTATTTTCTCCTAGTTTTAATAAATGAAAATCCTTTTGAGGACTATGTTCTATGATGGTATTTTAACCATTACTCAGCAAGATACAGAAAAACATAACAACATAGAGCAGGATGTCACTGATATAATCAGTACCATTAATACCATGATGATTTGACATTAAGTGCAATTAGGAGGGAACATTTTTATGCTGCTTCTTTTTTGTTGTTATTGTTAGTTTAATAATCTCATCTTTGATAGGCATGTTTACTCATACAGACTTTGTGTCTCTGTGCTACTCAATGGGAATCTGACATTCAGACACAGATCCAGCCTCCTGCATTTTGATCTAATGGAGACAAACTTAATACAGTTAAAGAGCAGGCTGCCAGCAGCCCTTTCAGATCAGTTTATAATTTTGTGTGTTATTATGCTAAAGAAGATACATTTGTATTCTTGCATTAAATCTGCCTTCTAAGACTAGTAGTTTATTTTTTTTATTTTCCTATATATATACACACAAATGTATATATATAGTGGCTTAGCAAAGAATGGCTGCAAAAAAAAGTTTTCTACATAGGGGGGACTATATTTGAAAATTTATTTAAATTATTATGAGAGTTTGTCACAGCTAGGCATAAATATGAAAAAAAAAAAAAAAAGTAAGTAAAAACTTTCCTCCAAAAAATCACTGACAAAAATAAGCTGATAAGACTATTGTTGAATGCAGACATGCTTTTATTATTGTTATTATTATTAAGATAAGCTTTGGCCAGGAATTATACCTGCTGCTTGTTTTCATTTTATTGATACAAAGGTTAAGGACTATTATGTGTGGTAATACATATAACAAGTAACAACCACACCATGGCGATGAAAAAAGAAAAAAATTAATGCAAATAAATACAGGAAAAAAGTGAAAGACACAGGAAATTATGGAAAGAAGAGTTCTTAGAAATAAAGAATAAGCCTATGAGACAGAAGAAATAGGTTGACTATCCAGGGACCTTTAAGTACAACAAAACTCACTGAGATTAAACTCTGAATCTCAGCGTAGCGAGAGTCAGTTTGCTCCTAAAAAGCAATTTAGAGTATTCTGATTGCTGTGAGAGGAATTAGTTAGGCAGACAGGGATTTTCAGAGCATATCTCTGGGCTTGGGCAATGATGTAAAGCTAGCTACATTGCCTCTGCAGTCCCTACACATTCCCTTCTGCCAAAGAATTTCTCAACCAGTTACAGACTATTCACCTGAAAAACCTACAATCCATTCCCATTTCTAGCGTAGATTTCCTCTATGACTGTGGACTGCTTGGTCTACAGAGTATGTGTAAATGGCAGAAAATGGGAACACTTAACAGTTGCCAGGTTCAGAAGCATCCTGGGAGGTAGGGTGGGATAGTATAGACCTGTTATTTCCTTTTCCTTATTATTCAACCTGACTCTCCAGAAGGAAACCAAGCACGCAAGCCTGGAGATGTCCAGGGTCACTATGATGGTGGGGAAACCTGGGTGTGCTGGCTCTGTAGTCTTTTGTTGCAACCTCAATGTCATAATTCAATGCACACTTTCTGGGGCAGTTCCCAGCCCTTTGCTGATCTAAACCCCTTCCTTTTCATAGTGCATCGTATCTTCATTGCACTGACACAGCAACAATGTGAATGGGGTTGGTGAACCAGTCTGACTGAAGAATGCCCATTATCTCCATCTGTTTTAAAAGTAGAGCATGTCTATGATTAGCCACACAAAACAATCTGCTAGCTCAGTCAGGGCTGGAATAAGGAGTTTACAGGGCAGGGGTGGAAAAAGAACAAATCTAAGAAACCTTAAGCTATCTGAAGACTTGCTGCCACAAAAAGCCTGAGTACCTCTCTAGAGCCTATTTTCCTCAGACATAAAACTGTTTCAGTTTTTAGGTTGTACTCTATGGACAAAACATCATATTACAAAGTAGGAAATAAAGCAGAGACACTGATATTGATCTGACACAAAATCAGGTTTATTCGACAGGTTGCAATTTCCTTTTTTTCACCCGATGTCTAATAGAATAGAATAGAACAGAATATTCCAGTTGGAAGGGACCTACAATGATCATCTAGCCCAACTGCCTGACTAATTCAGGGCTGAGCAAAAGTTAAAGCATGTTATTAAGGGCATAGTCCAAATACTGTGTTGGTATTTTCACAGTTCCAACAACGTGCCTCCATAAATATTTGCAATGCAAGTATGGAACAAAGAATGGACAAAAAGCTAAATTTTTCAGGACAATGAACAGGATTACAAACTCCTTAGACGCTAGACATATCCATCTAAATTTATTTCAGCTGCACTAAGATACCAGCAACATCCACACTGATGGGCTTGCAAACATGACAGTGGATCTACAGAAGAACTGTGCCCTTCTGTCCAGTTATTGTCTAAAATGGACTTACTGTGTTACATAAACTGGAGGTAGGTACCTGTGTTTTGGCACCTGCATTGCTTTAACCATATCCTAATTCCATCTAGCACTATGGTGCTCAATCAGGCTATAAAGATATAATTGCTTATCTCTGAATCACTCCTAGTCATATGATATATTGAGAGAGCAATTTCGGTTTTGGCCTTTGTTTATCATTACATTTTCCTTTTCAGCTACTCCAAGAGCAATAGCTAAGCAAAAGTGTTCTCTCTATGCTGCAGGTTTTCTAAAAAATCTTTACAAATTGCAATATAATACAAAACTAATGTTTTAATGTGCATATGTAAAATTTTAAAATAAATAAAAAACCTCAGCTATTTTCTGAGTTGACTAACCATACCATTTCACATATTCCTGAAGAAAGTCAGAGCTAGACTTTCAATCTGCTTATGACTGAAATTGAGAAAGTATGGTTTGTTTTCAAAGGAAAGCAAACATCTGTGCAGTATGAGCAGTCTCTCATCCTTATTTCAGTTGTTCTGATTATTTTGCAAGACCAAACAATGACTTTTTCTTTTTTTTCTCCCTTTACCTTCATTGTTTTTTAGAGGCATTTTCAGTAATCATGTTTTACAGGAGCGGAAAAATATTTTATGACTTAATCACACAATTATATTCACACAGGCAAAGTCTCGTTGTAGTTGATTGTTTGTCTGCATAGAGGTTGAACTTTCCAAGAGCTTTGAGCTTCAGGATCTGTATTTGACATGGTATGCAATCTCACATCATGACATACAGACCCATGGCTTGGCAGATATTAGGAAGGGAACTGATATGCCAAATATTGTCCAGGAAAAGGGAAATAAAACTGCTTTCTTTCCGAGCACATCTGTTTGTCCTGTATTGTATTCAGAAATAAGTGATTTCTGAAATATTGGCTTTATTCCATAGTACTAAATGTATTCATTGTATTGCATTTCCTATGAGGAAAATCTTGGAATTAAAAATGTTACTACTGGATTTCACTAGAAGCATTTTAAACTGTATTTTTATTCTTAAAACTCTTTAAAGAACAGGAGTAATAATCTTAGTAGGAGTATCACCAAAGCTGTATTTAAATAGATAGGTCTCTGGAACTGGTTTACAGATATAGGGACATGCACCTATCTGTAGAATCATTAACTTCATTGAAACTTTCCCTTTGAAAACATAATTGGGAGATCAAGGACTGCATGGTGTAGGGTGGGGCTGATCAGGGACTTTTTTTGTCCTAGAGACCTAAAATGAGATCTAACAATCTTACTGTTTGAATAGTAAACAGTTATTTAAAATTTCTAACCACTTTAAAATTTCTCCAATCTACCATCCAGTTCTAAACAGTTAATTACATATTATCTTGATTAGCCTAATTAAAGTGAGGAGGAAATTATGCTTTCACTGAAGTGTGGAATTTAAAATGAATTTGCCAATTTGTTTTGTAAAGAAGAGTTCCCCATTTTACACCCTTTTTTATAAAACAACTGTTATCTTCACTTTTACTTATTCCACACTTTTGGTTATGCTGTCATTCATTAGAGTCTTTTTGAAACAGCTGACATTTTTCATGTATTAAATAATTCTAAAGGTTTAAGCTTTAAACTCATAACTGGACCAAGAAGTAAATTTCCTGGCAAACCTAGTATTTTTTCCATTAGAAAAAAATATTTAGCTAATGAGAAAAAGTTATATTAACATGAAATATCTTACCTTTGACACCATCTAACAGCACCCCACTACGAGTTTCTCTGGAGTGGCTGGTACATGGTGACTTAATGCTTGGTGACAACATTTTGTGTCTGCTAGACAGGGTCATCTTTGGACATCTGAGTATTTCCTGGGAAAGAGAGGACAAGACTGACTTTGTAGAGCTTTCTTTCAGACACTAGGCACCTGGACTCATGTTGAGAAGACTGCTTCGCCTTTTACAGAGCTGCTGCTCAAATCTTCAGCTGTCTTTAATAAGATCCAAAATCAGATGTCCCATGACCCAGAACATCCTAATTATGAAGGAAATAGCTATTCACTCTTAAATGACAAAAGTGAAAGAGCTTCATTTATTTTTGGTACAGACTGGTGACAGTTTTAAAGTACAGGAAAGTTACTGTAACAGGCAAATAATTTTCTTCACAGCTCTACTCACAAGGGTTTTAGTTTGATTTCTTTTCCTATGTTTATTAACAACTGAAATATACAGTTTACAGGGTACGATTTCATGAGTTGTCTATACTAGGGTAGTTCAGATCTTCAGATTACACAAAGGCTTCAGAAAGATACACATTTGTTAAGTAAAAGTAATTTGCTATTGCCTTCTATTTCATTTCCTCCCTGGTATTTTCAGTATTGATTTTGATCTTGCAGTCTTACTCAATTTTACAGTAGTGTTCTGAGCAGTGATATGGTACAAATCACACATGACTTTTACCCTCTTCTGTGTTTAGAAAAGGTTGTTAATTTAAAAGTAAAATTTCAAATGATATTCAAAATATAGAAGGTATTCTGTTGTTTACTTCAGCAATTAGATTAATTTACCTGTTTGTCTCAGTGAATTGGCATTATACTTCACCTTTCCATGAATATTTTCTGTCTGATTATTTTTAATTGTTTCCTTAGGCAGCCTCAATTTATTTGCAGTCTTCTTGTTTTCTTCTGATTTTGAAGCCTCACTAATTCTTTTTTTTTTTTTTTTTCTTTCTTTCTTTTTTCTACATTTTTCTCTTTTGGATTTATCATTTTGAGCACTGGCTACTGAAGCAAATTAATTTTTCTTTTCCTTCCCATGAAGTCCTTTGACGGGTTCCCAGTGGTATCTCTGGTTGGCATATTATTTTAAATAAACTTTCTGCTTTTAGATCAAGAGATTATCTCTAAAATTGGTATGATACAGACTCTACCCTTCAAAGCTTGCAGAAGGCATAATTTTGCACCCCAATTTATCTTCTTCCACAGGGGTAAAATTCTGTTGTTGGCAGGCAGCAGCAAATTATCTCAAGTGATTTTTTGTTTTCCTCCTGGCTCAAAGCTTCCTTCCCAAAACAGACATTAGCAAGGCAAGTTTTTATGGCACTAACTCAGTTCTTCAGTGGCATGCGGGGAAGCAAACACAGGAAGAACCTGAGAGCATTGACACTAAAATTCCTACTCAATTCCCACTTGATTTGTGTTCCACTGAGAATAGCAACCACCTCGTGTTTGCAGCTCTCCCTTGCAGCACAGAACTGAAACGGTAGTTGAATTGATTTGGTGACTGCTTCTGTAATTTATCTGGTAATAAATAAATTACTAACAAAGGCGTATTTATTTATTTATTCCTCTCAAACCTCCCTGTATGTTGAGGCATGAAAACACCTGGCACCATCTTTCACCAGTGTTTAACACAGCCTCTTCTATCTAGTATTGCCTTCCCTTCTCCTAGCTCAAGCAGTGCTCTCAAAACAGCACCCAGTTCCTCTACCCAGCTTCTGTTATTTACTAGTATTGTCTCTTTGTTTACTGCAGAGTGCAATTTCTTGGAGAACAGGCCGTTCCACCTGGTCAAACATCACAACAGAAATGTTTCTCCTCTCAGTCAATGTCTAGCTTCTTACAAGCTATCCCACTAAACATAGCTATGTGAATTTTAGCACATTTTATACTTCTTAGCACAAATACATAGTTTTAACTGCTGCTAAAATAGCTTAGAGTTGACAGCTTCAACTTCAAAAGCATTCCTGTAGAAAGTTAATGATCATTTAGGAACTAGAAGAGTGTGCACATGACATAAAAATATCAAAGTTTTATTTGGATATAAATGGAGAAGAAAATATTTCAACATTTTTATATCTTTATAAGTTGAAAACTTTTTAGAACTTTTAATTTCAGATAATTCCACAACAGAGCCTGGAGCCTTTTAGATAATTCAAAAGAATTTAAGTGATACTGTAAAATATCCAGATCTACAATCGTATTATTAAAAACTGCTGATCAAAGTCATTTTTCCTGCAATATTGCAATTTTTAATGCTTAAGAGCCATTACGATATTTATCAAATGGTAAAATTAAAAACGAATTCAGTGTTCTACAGCCATATATTAAACAAGGGCCTTACCTAATGTTTTGTTTCTGATGCTTCTCACAGTACAAAAATGTAAAAAACCTGCATGCCTCTTTCACTAATGTAAAAAACCAAAACCAAGCCATAAACTCCCACTTGTTTCCAGATAAAATAAATAAAAATTAAATAATTAACACAATATTCTTACCATTTAAAGCTTGTGAACACGCAGAGATGTTATCCTACAAAGTGGTTCTGGAGGGAAAAGAAAATGTTACTCACAATGAGTGTTAGCCAGTTCAGGCAAATATGCTCATATAGCATTTATATCATTTTCAACTAAGTATTTATTATATATTATATAATATATATTATACATATTTATTAATATAACAGGTTATATTACTGTTCTTGTGTTAGGTGGGAAATAACTTAACAAGCTTCTATACTTTCATTTTTGGGGAAAGAAAAACAGTTCCTTCTGACTTAATGTTCCATGGATTCAACCAATCCAGGAGATTTATTCAAGGAAACACCATACAGTTATCTTCTCCAGCTGACTCCAAGACTCAAATTGATGGATGCCTCAAGCACATTCTCAAGATCAACCACAGTCTTACCTCAGCAAGGCTCAGATCCCTTTTTTCTCCACAATTTTCATTTTATGCCTCTATCTTCATGCTACCAAAGTGTGGTTGCTGGTAAAAAAAATCCTAAAATTGGAATTGAGATTTTTAACTCTTTCTTTTTCCTGCAAATGATGCAACCATAATTATTTGGAAACATAATTTCTAGATGAAAGTATGAAGTCTGATGAAAAGCCCTAGTGAAAAAGCCCAGAGGCACATATTCTATCCACTCCTCAGCACCTGCAAGATATTTTCTGGCATCTTTATGAGTACCTTTTTACTGATCTGTTAAAATCTTTGAAAGACAAGACAAAGTCTTGGGCTACCTTCACACATTCAAGTGTGGAAAGGGAAAGGAAAGAAGGATTAGAAAAGACTTTATTAGGCTTCTATATAGTTCTCAACTAATTCCTGACTCTGCAGTTTTGTATTTGGGGACATACTGGGTCAAAGGGATTTATAGAGATTCATTATGAGATAGATGTAGTTTAATAATTTCACAATCCCTGCCACAGTTGTGTAACACCTGTCCTGAAACACCTCAGGATTCAGTCCTGCTGTCAAAGGCATTTGAATCTTCCTTACAAAGTCTCCAGTTACAGTCATACTTGTGGGACAAAAAAATGTTGGAATTTCTTGGAGAAAAACAGTTTTTCACAAATTCAATGCTGTACTTCAGTTTGCATAATCCCACATATTATATAAATTTATAAAGAAACTAAATTGTAAAAAAATATCTACTTTCACATTTTCAGGACATCTTCAAGCACTATTTTCTAAAAAAGAAAGATGCGTCATCTTTTCCTTTCTATGACTGTTGATAGGCCTTTTACTTGAATTCCTATGGGAACTGTATCAGACTTTTAGATAACACATAGGATGGCATCATTATTGATATAGACAATATACCCAAATATCTTGTTGACTGATCTACAGTACATTAGGCAGCATAAATTGATAATGCCCTGAACAAATGATATTTAGAAAATCTATCCAAGCTTACAGATGAATCTTCCAGCTATTTGCAGCTATTTTCCTTTCTAACAAAGGAAAGAGCTGAAAAAAAAAATTGTAGTCAGAAGGTTAATTAGCTTTAACCTCCAGATTCTGCAGGAAAGCTTTACTTACCTACAACAAAAATATCAGGTTTGGAGCTCTATTAAGTTTATTAACTGTGGTGGCTTGGGTAGATTCACCCTTTTTGGCTTGCAGCTTGCAGCCAAACATAGCCTGCTCTCTCACCCTCCCTCTCCCTCACCCAGGGAGTAGGGGAGAGAATAGGAAGGAAAAAGGGTGAGGAGACTCATGGGTTGAGATGAAAACTATTTACTAATTAAAATAAAATGACAATGATAACAACGGTGATAACAATATACAAATGAGTGATGCACAGTGCAGTTGCTCACCACCCACTGACCGATACCCAGCCTGTGCCAGCCAGTGATCCCGGAGCCGAGACAGCCCCAAAACCAAAACCCTGGAAGAGTGAGCCCGAGCAATCCCTGAGAGAATACCCCCTATTTCTAGCCAGCCCTGGTTAATATACTGACATGACGTAACATGATACAGAATATTTCATTGGCACATCCAAATACCAGTTTGGGGTTTGCTATTCACTACGCTTCTCCCTCACAGTCCTAATGCAGCTGTGAAATAGCCAAACATGGTGGCCTTGAGCTCCAGCAACAACTAATAACATCAGGACTTTTATCAATGTTCTTCTCATAACAAGTTCTGCTGAAATGAAAACACAGCTCTTCTGACTACTAAAAAGAAAATTAACTCTATCCTAGCAAATCCAGGACATTAACAAAGTACAATACTTACTTAGGTGAACAGAGACATAGAAACCCTTTGATATTTTTAACACTCCAACACTGTAGGTAATGTTAATTAAATGAAAATTTAGTCTCTGACAAAATATTATTTTTAAACGTAAAGAAATTGTTTGTGAAGAAATATCCTTTAATTACTTGTTTCTGATTAACATTTTTGTACAGAGTAGAGCAAGCAGATTTGGGTATTTTGTGAAAGTTTGGGGTTTCTTGGTTTGTGATGTTTATTCATGTACTTTATAAATACAGTTTATTCCTCTGTGGCTTGTCTTAATTTTGTGTATAACACAATGTACATTAAAAAATAATTGTCACTTTAAAAAGAATTACCTATCAGGGTTATTAGAATATGATGAGCCTGTAATAAATCTGTTCAACATTTTCACTTAAAATACAGATATGCAGTCACCTTCATTTGCCATAAATGGTGTTAGACACGTCAACAGCATATAAAATGAATAATGATATTTCATTATTTCCTTCATATTTCCATTATTTCAATTTCCTTACATTTCTTCGCTGTATTGCAGCAGCCACTGTAGTGCCCACGACATTTAAACACATTTTCTTTTCATTTGGTTCTTGAGAGTACCCAGGTCCTATCAAGGAAGCAAGTTGTAAACAAATTCACAGAACAATCCACCAACTTAGCTGTTTAGAAAGGTGAAAATATTAAGAGCACTAATACATTATAATGACATAAAATCCATATGATGGAGAGTAAAATGAGCATAAGCCAACTAGAATCGTGGTCTCGTGGTAGCACAATACAGTGCCTAATGGAGAGCCACAAACAGAAACTAGCAGTGCCAAGGAGGCCATATATCTCTAGGGAAGGAAACAGAACAATAATGGAAATCTGAAATCTTGCTTACTGAAGCAGTGTCATAGACATGCTAGTGCAGAAAAGAGTCTATTTTTAAAACAAACGGTAAGCAAAAGAACTATGTTGTGGGGCCTTCGAGGTACAAATGACAAAAAGGAGTTTTAAAAAATGAGATTTCTACTACTCTCCAAAGTAAATATGTATTTTACTGTAATAGAAAGATTCTTATTCAGAATATTTGCATATTTGTATTGGTCATTAGAATAGAAATGGGCTTCATTTGACTAACATGGGTTACAATTTGTCCCACAGAGCTTGCAATGCACACATAAGTTCATAAGAACTGATAGCTATCATTTTCCTTTCTTCTGCATTTTCTTATTTTGCCCACCAGTGGAACAGGCAGTGTTTTATTCATAAAACAAGGTCACAGAAAGTATTTTCACAGCTTAATCTTCCATAACATTTTAACAAGCAAGACCACCCTTTAGCCCTGTTCTGTTTCTGTTATATTTTATCTCACTGAAATATCTGTAGCTTCAGAATGTCTGGAGAGACATTTAAGATGACCAGTTTTTCTTCATTTCAGAGTACAACAAACCTATGCACAGAGAAACAACTCTGTGTTTGCAAAAGACCATAAAATCAGTTGCTTGTTTTCACTAATATGTAGGATTTTGTTGCAGAACTAAATATAGCAGCATTCACACCCTAGATGTCATATTTAAAACGTGGACAGTCTGAGAATCACATTGCATTTGCTATGCTGAAATCACATCTTTGGTCTGTTCTGAAACTGAACAAGCTGCTTACAGCCTTTTACAGGAACATTCTTCAGATGAGGCAGTAAATCCTATGGTCCTGTCCATCATTCATTAACAGTGGTCCTGTGGGCATTTGTGTCCCCCCAGTAGTTATCAGTAGTTCACAACTTCACCTCCATAAGTACCATTTCATCATTATCTGCAAGAATGGGGAGGGGCTTTTTATAAGGGCAGGGAGTGATAGAACAAGGGGAAATGGCTTTAATCTGAAAGAGGGTAGGTTTAGATTAGATATTAGGAAGAAATTCTTCACTGTGAGGGTGGTCAGACACTGGAACAGGTTGCCCAAGGAAGTTGTGGATGCCCCCTCCCTGGAAGTGTTTAAGGCCAGGCTGGATGAGGCTTTGAGCAACCTGGTCTAGTGGAAGGTGTCCCTGCTGATGGCAGGGAAGTTGGAACTAGATGATCTTTAAGGTCCCTTCCAACCCAAACCATTCTGCGATTCTATGATTCTATGAATGACAGCTCTGTGGTCAAGGCTCTGATTTTCACTTCCTGTAAAAGTTTGTGAAGGAATCTTAAGAAACCTGACTTTTCTGGGGAAAAACCTCATTCCTGTGGCCAGGGAGGCAGCAAATTCCATTCTCAAAAGAATGAGAAAGGAGTCTGAGATCAAAGTTGCCTACAGTGGCTCGTGCCCAGCATTATAACCTCTTCAAAATTGTGACAGTTTTTTCAGACCTGTGTGATCAGATGACCCATACTTTAGCACAGGTGGACCAGCTGTAGAAAAATGATCAGAAAAAAATGTAATATCCTTTTCAACTAAGGTTTGTTTCTGAAGGACAAAGATGATTTCTCCTCTGAGTCTAGCCCTATTCTTTCTCTCTGTCTCTTGTTCTTCTCTAGGGATCTACAGAGTCTGGAAAAGGAAAGAAGTGGAGCCAACAGAATAGAGCTTTGATTCTGGAGGGTGGTTATCTGGGTTAATTGCTTCAGTGGGAATTATACTTAGGAAGATGCTTGCATAAATTGCTGTGGATATGGTATGAGAGAGGAGCTGGGCTGTTTGCAACTCACCTTTAAAGAGAGACTTTCTTTAAATACAAAAATAGCATAGCTTGTGCTCCTACTAAGACTACTTAAATTACGGGGGAGAAGAACAGGCATCTCAAAACCCCAACACTATTATCTGTTATGTCACACAAGAACCACTTCAGCAGAATCTTCAGGGAATGACATCAAACCAGTTGCTTAAGGATAGGACATATTCCCTTCAGTACAGCCAAAGAGTAATTTAGAAAAACGATATAATCTTTGTAGATCTTTTCTTGGTCCCCTTCCTGTGAACTGTCTGGCTTGCAAGACTCATGAGTAAAAAGGGCAATAAAATCAGATAATTCATGATTTATATATTAGATTCTTACACAGCTGCCTTTGCAGTGAGATTTCTCATTGGAACCAATAAAATTAAAGGAGTCTGTCTTAAGACAATGCATAGCTTGTGACAATAAAGACTCTGCATGTTTGGTAGGCATAATTTGATATGTTTTTTCTAACATCTGGAATCAAAATGTCACATCAGAGTGCCAGTTTCTTTGTACTTACAGCTAAATGAATACAGAAAGTTAACAACAAACAGTTAAGCTGAAGGCAAACAGATGTTTGCTGTCCTCTCATAAAGCTATAAATTAGTATTTTTAAATGCCAACAAACAAGGCATATAATGTAATGCAGCTAAAGACAGATCAAGACTGACCCATTTTATGTTCCACAGAATTTTGGTTTCTCTTGCTATGAGTTTTACACAGAGCTATATAAAGAATAAAAAATAAAATAAAAAATAAAAAATCTGCAATTATTATTCATGTGTCTTAAGCCAGTAAGATATGATACAATAAACGGATTAATTATTGTGACCACGCTACTTAAAACAACAATGCCAAGCATTTTGGAAGTGCTGACGTTTTGATTAGATTGATGGGGAGAAAAATAATTACATGGATATTATCTCACTGAATATTATTGTTTACCATAATGTGGAACTGTATACATAAAGTGCTTAGCTATCATCCTCAATAAGCTGATCACAGATTTAGGCAGAAGGTCACCTCCACTTAACTGTTCCCAAGATCTGACAGACACAGTTACACTTTTGACATTTTTAAGACAGAATTAATTCCTAATGAAAATCATGCTAGTGCTCAGTTTCTTCGGATTGCCAATATCTGGTTTCAATCGTACAGGTTGTTTTTCTCATTTCTTCTCAATGTTAAAATTGGAAACTAAAAAGCAAAGATTTTTTTTTTTTCTTTTCCGAAACCACCTGTTCATACGCTGATGTGGTCACAAGAGTTACCTTCTAGTTTATCTTCATCCAAAAGGAATCCAGTTCAGGTCATAGTGGCCAAAGCACAATAGCTGGGGTGACTGGGAGTTTTTCCTCAAAAGTGCACTCCCGCACCAATCCAACAGCAAAATTTTGAGATGGGCACAGTAACACCACCAAATCCAGTCCTGAGTCAGTGATAAACTCTATGTTCTTCAAACATCATTTTCTCAAGACTTAAGACTAAGTTGATCTTACCTCTTAAGACTACTGACATCCAAGACACTTCTTCTTGCAGGAACTCTGTCTGCAGCAGGCTCTAATACAGCCAGTCCTACTGGCTTGTGAAAATAGATCCGTGGCACTGAATATGTAATTCATGGTCAAACTGATAACACATCCTCCTTAAAATATCGAAGAAAGCCTTTTAAATCGTTGGGATGTTTCTTCTCTGCTTACACAAATATAGTCATCTGCAGGGTTGTAAGTCATTTTGCAAGTTGTCCTGGGTAGAACTGCAATTAGAAACTGATGAATATGAATAGGTTCTCTGCAGATAAATTCATCAAACAAAATGGCAAATTCTTTTAATTCTACTCAAGTAATTTCTATTTCAGTTTTGAATAGATGGCAAATTTATAGTGATATAAAACTATATAATGAAGTTCACACATAGAACACATTTTTTCATGTATCTATTTTCTTGAGTGACATTGTTCAGTACATGCAAAAATGTGGAAGAAATGACTGCTTGTTATTCCCAATAAATACTTTGAAAATCATCTTAACTTTCTAGTATTTTTCCTGCTTGTTTCTCCAATAAGAAAACTATTTTTAGTTTTAACAACACAAATTCCAGTAATTTCTAAACATGTTAGTTCTACCAAGAATTGATTTATACCGATTTATAACTATTAACACTCTTGCAACTTGTAATACAGTTTCCAGTATCTACAAACACAACATAATAAAAATCTTATTGATTTTTGTTATTAATCAGAGAGGTCCAAAACAATTCAGAAAGCAATTTTTCTTAAAGGCAGCATAGTGATTGGGTAAGTTATCTATACACATCACCTCAGCAGAAACTCACTGATTGCTACATATAGACCCACTTTAAGAGAAGAACAGGTTACCAAGATTAAAATATCTATGTTTTGAAAAATAAAACTCAGAATTATTTGGAAGTCAACCAAATTGTAAACAACCTGCATAGAACCAGGATAATCTGATAAAATTATTGCTTTAAATATTGCATTTTCTTTAAAAACAACAATTCTTAAGATAAAAGGTGCTGAAAAAATATATTCAGTATACTGCACGTATTCAAAATATAGATGCTGTATCTTTCATGTCACTTGTGCACTAGTCTGAGAGCATATTGAGATAAATTACATCTATTTCAGGACTAATTTAGAAAAAAACTGAGCTGCACAATACATAAATTGAGTAAATTATCTCAAATGAAAATTAGGTCCACCAGGCCTTCAAATGAAAATCATGTTCTTGTTTAAAAATCTGGTTTATCCATAATTTCCTCTGTGTGTGTGTGAAGGCAGTGTAGAGGAAACACCAAACAAGGCCAGTAATTCCCAGCTGGCATACAGTTCTTCCATAACATGCAAAGAGGAAGAGGATATCACTGTGTGTAGATTATTGTTTGTACTATTAGGTGTTCCTCTGTCTAGCACTCACAGACACATTATCAAGGCAATTCTACTGCAGTGGCATCCAACACATCTCATTCTTACAGGTTTCTATAGTGGCAATTTTTATGCTACCTCTACAAGTGCACATCTGTAATTGATATCCATGAGGCACCAGTACCCAAATAAGTTGCTGGGAAGCTAGTCTGGAAACACACAAATTATTTGGTAAGAACTGTAATAACAATAATCTTGTGAGCTTTAACAATATTCATTTAACAAATATATCAGATATTATAAATTAGCCATATATCCGAATTAGTATAGAATACATTATCTTCAAGCTAGTATTGTGTAATCATGATTAGAGAAGTCCACTGAAACTTAATCAAACTCACAATGTCTTTATAGAATCATAGAATGGTCAGGGTTGGAAGGGACCTTAAGGATCATCCAGTTCCAACCCCCCTGCCATCAGCAGGGACACCTTCCACTAGACCAGGTTGCTCAAAGCCTCATCCAGCCTGGCCTTCAACACTTCCAGGGAGGAGCAGCCACAGCTTCTCTGGGCAACCTGTGCCAGTGTCTGACCACCCTCACAGTGAAGAATTTCTTCCTAATATCTAATCTAAACCTACCCTCTTTCAGTTTAAAGCCATTTCCCCTTGTTCTATCACTCCCTGCCCTTATAAAAAGTCCCTCCCCAGCTTTCTCCAGCTTTCTTTATGAACTGATGGAAGCATATGGAAATGTGATACAAAATCCTAGATGCACAAAATCTACTGCTAAATTCAAAATACCCTGAATTTTGTCTTAGGATCTCCAATATACCCTGGGAAGAAGCCTTAAGCCTCATGCAGTTCACACATTCTCTCTCACTTGGAGCCTAGAAATGACAGTGCAATTTTGAGAATGACATGCATTAAGCCCCTCTGGTTTAGTAGTCTGCAGGGAGTAGTTAGCAATCAATCTGGACAGAGGACAGCTGAATACTAGTTCTCATCTTATAAACTCAACTACATTCCGATGAAGTTTTTTCAAGTGTAGCTCAAGCACTCTCTTCCCCATAGTCCAGAGAACACCTTGTGCCAGCTCTCACTCCTTACAGAAAGAGTTACGTCTTCAAGAAGGCTCATGACATCTAAATGTGTGTGCGCACACACACACACACACACATAAATTTTGGTGTGTCTCCAGACCAGCGACATGTTTTCACTTGTAAATATGTACTGCAAGTAAATATGGGATATTAGTAAATGAAATATTTGTAAGAATTGCTAGCGTTATGGGGCTCACATCTGCTCTAAACTATCACAAATCATTTGTATTGTCAGTAGTTTGGTTTGTTCCTAGGTTTTAATTCAGAGCCTTTTTCTGGCTCAGCTGAGTACATGAAGCAGGCTTGCATGCCAAAGCTGTGATTAACTTTATAGATGCAGTGGAATTATGGAAATGCATCATGCAGAAGTGCGTACTTGCCAAAATTATTCCATGACCTTGTGCTTAAGCTGAGTTTTAAATAATTCAGTGATGTATTGAATGAATAAATTTGTGCTGCTTGTTACTCTAAACAGTCATGCTTTCACTTTCCTTGCCATTTTTAATAAAGCCTCACTTTCTAATATTCATGAAATATTGCATTTCAATTAAATTACATACGTATTGAGAAAATAGTTTGCCCTAAGCTGTTTAGTGTTGACACGAACTGTCATTTGCCTTTTCTTTTTGTATAATAACCATGGAGGTTTTATGTACAGACAATATAAAGCACTGTCACACTTTAACGAGAATTTTTTTTTTATTATGTATAACACAAGAGAGAATAAATCTAAGCTATTTTTGTTATTTTTAAAGGCTATTAATTTAGCTTAAATTGTGCAAACTAAATCCAAACTTAAGTTTTCCATTCCTGGTTTCATGGAAACAGCATGCAAAATCTTCCAGGGTTTCAGGTGGTCAGTAAAAACCACACAACTTTGGCCTTTGAGCTGCTTCAGTTTGAGCTGAACCAGTTTTTAAAATGCAGAGGTAACAACAGAGCCACAAGTTAAAAGGTTAGAATTTTAGACAGCATAAGAAAGTAAAAGAGGATGCAAATATAAAAGTATACCTGCATTGAAGCAGCAAAAGACTGTTCTCTGATTTGTCATTATTTCACTGTAAATAAACTGACAAAAAATTCTTGTGGTTCAGTGTATTTCACTTTTCAAGTACAAATCCTATCACCTTCTTATTTATAAGAAATAATTTAATATTTCCAAATTAAAAGTAAAGTTATCTCATTATATCACTTTGGATAATAAAACTATAACAATATTTTATATTTAACTCTATCCACCCCATTCTACCTGATTTCATTTCCTGCCGTTTGGCCAAAATGAACAGCAATTTTTTAACAAGACCAGAAAGATTTCATTAAATGCATATTGCATCTAAGCCTCTATGCCTGATGCAGAGAAAGAAAATTCTTACAGAGCTCAACCAGAGCCTGGTTGTCAAGCTGAAGCTGTAAATGCTTCTTCTCTCTGATATGAAGACCTGAACCATAGCTACAATACTATGCTCCAATGCGCTAGCTGCCTCAGGCAGCAGGTACCACAGAAGTTTATTCCCAGAGTGCAAGTGAATACAAGTTGTGAAGAAAAAGCAAATATCCAATAAATGTCCAATTAGCTCAAAAGACCAGCAAAATCCTCACAACTCTTCTTTTATCATTCCTTGCTGTTTTCAACTAGCAGGGGATGGGGGGAAAAGTGTTTGCAAGCTTCACCTGCTAGATTTTTCATTAATGCCTGTAAGCAAATGTGGATATATTTACCATACTGCATCTGTAACTATCTTAATAACGTTAAATTGGCCCCAACATACTGATAATCTTCACCTACTAGTGAAGGAACCACCAGCACCATTTGTCATAATGTTTTCAGCAAATTACCCCAAATTGTTCTGGTTGCCTCAGTGTAACTAAGAGGCCGCAAATGTTTGCCCTGAAGCATTTACAATCAGTGTTAAGAACACAGCAGTAGAATTACTGTAAAGAGCTAGGCAAAAGAAGTACATTACAGCAGTAAAAGCTTTTGATTCCATAATTGAAGTAATTTCACTATATATAGAAGGAAGTTTTAAATAAACAACGTGAATGTCATTCATTTCTTATAATTTCAGGAAAGGAGGTTGTCTTCAACAGAAATACTCAAACTAGCAGTTCAGGAGAAGTTTAAAGTGAGCCAGATCACAAGCTTTCTCATATAAATGTCTTCTGTTTTATGCTTCTGGGGAAATGTGGGAGTTTACTTGAGGCTATAACAAAATGAGGCAGTGCAGAGAAATACAAGGGAGCAGCCTTGGGACATGGGGACACGGGACACAGCACAGAGGAGTGCAGGCATGGGAGATCTCATGGCTATAAACAACTCCCCACAGTCACTCAAAAACATGCACACCTAGATCTGGAGACATATGGTTTTAGATACAAAGAAGACAACAAAGAAATTATATTTAACATAAGTACAAGGCAACATATATAGTAAATCTAGATGTTATGTGGAGCCGTGGACCAATGAAGAAAGGAGGTGTAAAAGTGTGCTAGCGAATGTAAAAAAAAATCACCTTCAGTTGATCCTAAAAGGAGGAAGAACAATTCCTTGACACATATATCATATTCCTTCATGTGTTCCCATCTTGTTGTCTACTAGAATGAAACTTCCAACCTAACAGCCCAGAGGACTTGGAGAAGGGTGAGCATAGCACCAGGAAAAGGTGTAGAAACAAAGTTACTGAAATATTTGCTGGACAGATGAGCTCTTTCTCATTCACTTGTAGCTGTATCTGGACTAATGATTCTTGCATTAGACTATTAAGGCTTCAGTTAAATTATTTTCAATGAATTATTTGGTTTATGTGTTAAATGTGCTTCCTGTATAACATGTTTGCCCAAGCTTCACAGGGAAGAGGGGTAGGGATTTGTATTATAACGACAGTATTTAAGAGCTTTTTATTTATATTTCTTGATTTTCACACTTAATATTGAGAGGTTCCATGAGCCTGCAGATGGTCTGGCTTCCCATTTTTATTGTAGTCACCTCTTGATTTTAACATTTCCTACAGCACTGGACTAGAAGGGGATGCTTCTTCAGGGACAGTGGAAGGATCTTTGCAATTCCCCTCTATTGATCACTACTGGAAATTTAAGTATGGAGGTAAGACAATATAAAAGACCATTTTCTTTAATAACAGAGACTTCAAAAGGTCTTTTCTGATTAAAAGATCTCTGAGACCAGGGAATGTCAAACATTTCCATAGCTCACTTTGGACTTCACAGGGCTGTATTTTTATAATAAAACAAGCTCAGCATTTAACTTCCAAAAAAGGACAAAGAAATGAAGCCCATCTGAAGTACCTCTATTTTACCAAAAAAGCCCATAAATGCATAAACCAATAAGGGTTGCTAAGCCAGCCATTTGTATTTCAAGATCTGGGCTATACTAAAATACATAGTACTTTGGAGATGGAATAACTAATATAATCAATTGTAATTGTAAAAGTATTGGGTGAAGGTAATCAAAACACAAATAAAATGTTGCTCTTTGCGTAAGTGTTCTCCAGGGTATGACTCCACAGTTAGACAAATCAGAGGAAGGACTGAATATGTCAAGAAAGGTGGCAGTGCTGCAGAAGTTAAATACTGACATACACGTCATGATCATGTAGGATTTGTAGAACACATAAGCCTCAAGGTGGTATTTGCTTGTAACTCAAGTCTGTGTACGCTGAATATAGTGGCATGGTGGCACTTGTTAAGTCAAGTTCAATATGTTTGCTTTCATGATGCTCAAGTGAGACATTTGAAAGGACTCAACATGAATCATAAGCATAAAAATATATCGGTGTTTCCAAAATGTTAAAAAGCTGCTTGTATTTGATGATTTAAAGTCTTCTCAGTATTTGTTCAATTTTTTGTCTTAATTACTAAGAGCGTATCTAGGACGAGATACTATATAACTGATTCACATAAAATATGAAGCTATTAATAAAGCATGGCACGAAATGCAGCATCTTAGTGTTTGGAGAAGTACAAGTTCTACTGACATGTCACTTGTGTAGTGGAACTTCACAAAAATAACAGAAATTACATTCGAGAATTCTCAGATTCTATGTGTTATCACTGCCTGAGACATCCATAGCCTTTTGTGCATGAATACAACAGAAAGCCATTTGGCCTTTTCTTTTCATTAAGTATACATAAGAGCAGTTTTACCAAAATAGGCCAAAGGTCCATTGAATCCACTACCCAAGAGTGGCCATTAGAAGAGCTTAAGAGCAAGGCAGGCGTACAGAGAAACTTCTCCATTGTATTTTCCAAATCTCTAAGGTCTTCAAATTCAGATTATCTTCAACCAGAGGCTGGATTGTATAAAAACTAAAATATATATTTAGTGAAACAAATACTCAAATTGAAACATTTTTGTATCTAAATTTTTCTCAAATTTAGCTTTACTCTGTCAATGTGGCCTAAGTTAAAATAGCAAATCAAGAACAACTGCCCAAAGATGCAATTGTCTGATATCAAAGAAAGAATGTTTGGTTTTAATGTCTGTTTCTTCTCTGCATTTCAGTGAATTTTAATTTTGATTATGCAACACACACTTCAGAAGTGTTTTTCACTTGTAGAACTATAATACCTAGTTTAGCAAAGCACTTACAAAGCATGTGTCTAAGCATGTTCATATACTTGCTTATATTGAATACTGAGGTTAACGTGCCTAAATATTTTCCTGAACAAGGTCCATTCTAAAGTGTCCGGATGACAAAAACCTTCAACATGATAAAACCAAATCATACACAGCTGCAAGCTAGAAATGCATGGGCACAGTAATAATAAAAATAAAGAAAACTGGAAAAAAAAATCTACTTTTGCAGATAAGAGAAGAAAATGTAACACTATGAAGGTTTTAGAATTTTGAAGGACATTTCGAAGTAAAACACCTTTGACTTTATTATTTTAATTAGATAACCAATTCTGTTTCATCATTTGATTCAACCTCTTTCTTTCCTGTGTCTACACAATTAATCTTAAGATAAAATAATACAAAATTATTAGCTGGTCAAAAGAGCTTATTTTAAAACAATCCATGATAATCGGCTCTACAAATGATTATTATTTTTAAACTCAATCCTATTTTTTTCAAAATCAATTACATATATTCAATTTATTTCAGGGGAACGGGAGTCAGCCCTTGATTCATTCATTTACATATAATCTGACAGAAATATATGCTTTTGAATAGAAAGTAAAATACATCTGTTTCTCTTTGCAGTAACACAGGACAAAGGACTTGCAGGACAAAGAATAAGGTTAGTTTGTAAAAAAATTAAATTACTATTGGAAAATGAAATCTCAAACTCTTTTAAAGAGTGCAGTCTACTAATGTTTTCTTTATGAATTCTAATTTTGCAGTTTGTGTAAACAAAGTTTCCTAAAGTGATTATTGGTGTAATACAAATAACTTATGACACATTTGCAGATACGAAAGCCTCTCATCTATTCTGTGGCCCAATACAAAATAAAATATTGCTTAGAAGCAATAACTAAGCTAATATAAACTCAATGCTTTCTTTTTAAAAACTTAAAGTTTGGGGATTCCATTGTTTAAGTGTGTGATTAAAACCATGGAATCTAAAGAGCAGAATACGCATTATTATAACGAAAACAACTCAAGTAACTACTTAGACAAGAGCCTATCTTTCAGTATGTGAATGAAGCTACAGAAACAGAAGTTAGCTTCTTGCATAAACATTTGTCTCAGTCACACCTAAAAAAAAACCCATAAAAATTATGTGCAAGAATAGCAGTTCTTTATGACTTTTTTATATGGCAAATGAGAAAGAAATGGAAGTGTACATACATGTATCTATGTGTGTGTAATTCATTTTCCCTAAATTAAACCAATACAGGAAAAAGTCACATAAATGGATGTTAGTTATACTTAACTTAAACATAAAAATGGCAACCGACGTCGCTGGAACTTGAGAGATACACAGATTAATAAGTATTTTTCAAGAGCTGTCTGGTTCCATTTTCTATGCTAAAATTAATTTAAAAAAAATCTCTGTAACAGAGATCAGTAAAGGATCCTGTATCACCTTTTATTGGAACAAATTTAAGGGCTAAATAAATTTAAAAAAAAAAAATAAAAAGTTGTAACATTTCCATTTCACTTCTTTGTCTGGGATTTCATAAATAGTAAGTAAAAACATGTTTTTAAAAAGAGAATTTAATGTAACATATTAAGGGGGCAGGTGGAAATCGTATCAAGATAAAATCATTCCATTTCTGCTGTTTGAAAATATTCTCTCCCTTTTAGATATCAAGCACATGCTCTGTCTTTTCAAAGAGCACTGGAGGATATAATACAGATTAGATACTTTCCGATATCCTGGACAAGCTCCATTGATTTTTCCAAATGCTCTGTATTAGCACCAAAGAGTCAAGAAAAGTCTCTATATCATTGTTAAGTTTTTCCAGTGTCCTCTGAGCTCTTTATGTTATTTGTCCATTGAAACATCACAATATAAGGAAGACTGAAATAATATGCATCTAACAAGAAACAAGACACTGATCTCAAGTGTCTTATATATAACATACTGAACTTTAAACCCAGCACTTTAAGTAATATTCCTAACACTTTACATTTTATCAGTTTTATTTCTATGCAGAAATATGGGAGTTGCACCCCAAATGGTGCAGAGGTGAACATAGTTCTGTCCTGGCTTCCAGCACACCCTCTCTACAAACGTCCCTCCTGTATTTTTGAAGACTGTGTCTCCTCATCCCCTCTAGCATCCCTCTCCAGCCCCCAGTATTTAGCATTTATTTGAAGCTTTTAATCCTCATTTCTGTAAAGCTCTGAAACCTGCTTGATTTTATTTCTGTCCTCAACTCCTTAATTTTTTCATATTTTCTTCACATATTTACTCCTACTCAACCAACCCTCTTAAACAACTTTGTGTCCTCTTCCCATTTTTGTCTTTGTGCTCTGTGCATCAAATTAACACTACAATTCCTATTGTCTCAAAAGGTATTAGTCTGCTTCGTAATCCACTTACAAAGAAGTGCTGTTAAATCTGTATGTACAGACATACCTATATAATATCTATGTATACACAGACACACCAATCTTCATAAATTATCAGTGTTCTGTAGGCTCAATGCACTATGTTTGAATATTATGGGTAGATTTATAGGAATGTTCTTAGACAAAGAGTTTGCCTCCCCCTGTTCTGTGCAGAAATCAAAATTCCAGTAGCATTCAACTGATAATTATATACTGAATTTAGAAGCAATCAACCCAGTGTGCCCTAGAAAGTACTCATGAAAAAGATTATTCATGTATTGTCCTAACACTTACCACTCAGCCAGAATTGATGCCTGACTTCACTGAAAGTATCAATTTGCTACTCTAAATTTTATTTTTTTATAAGTAATTTAAAATGTATTCCATAGCACCAGTCATAGAAACTAGAGCATTTGAGCTTTAATCTGCACTTAGTTCACCCTGCTCTTCTGTCATTCTATCATTCATAGACATATGAAGATGAAGACATTTTTTCAGACGCTCTTGAGGAGAGCATGACTTTTAGAGGCCTTTTCCACATAGCAGAACAACTTTTAACTGAGTGAAACATCATGTACATGTGAGGGTATCTCAGGCATCACTGAGAGGAAATTTCAGCAATAGACCCAATAATAGTTCAAGATGCTATGAGGAAAACACACAAAGAATCTGGAGCACAGGCTTAGGTTCCACACAAGTCTTTATGTGGCAAAATAATTTTGTGAAGAGAAATCTACTTCTATGCAGGACTAAATTTTTTATTTATATTTTTTTTTTTAATAGGACTCCTGTGGTCTAGACAGACTGATGACTATATTGAGGAATAATAAATTATTCTAACTAACTCCAGGATACTGCTGCTGTTAGTGATTTACTAGGTAATGAAATAAATTAATGACTTAGTGTTTAAACCTTGTCTTTTGTTTCAGGTATCTAAAGTCCAAATTTGCAATCTTCAGACTAACACGTATATTATGTCTAATTCTCCCTACATCATATGGGAAGCCTAGATACCTAACTTTGGGCTTTGTAGAAATTTAAAAATAGATATTCTCTGTAGCATTCTCCCCCAGGCTGTGGTCTCTCACTCATCAAAACAGTACGCCTGGGTGTAGAGTGCTGTGGCTTCTTCTATGTATACCCTGAGTTTCTGTCCATGGAAACAAAGTGTAACAGAGAATGGAGAAAGATATTGCACCAAACCATGGAGTAAGATCAAGACCCTAGCTGAAGAGAAAATTTTCCCATACATTGCAGAGTGCAGCTTAGTCGAGGTTACTTTTGGAGAAGTTAGCACAAATCTCAGAGATAGTAAAGGCACAGCACCCCGGAAGTCAATGGTTAATTATTACAGTGAGAATGGGCATTTTGGGAGCACGGGAGACAGCTGAGAAAATTTTATTTAATGACTTACCTTTGTCTATGCTTTGCGTGATTCAGATCATAAGATAGGGTTGGCAAACGTGATTTTAGCTTTTCATCAAGCCAGACGCTGAAAGCTGGTTTAACAGAGTGTGTGTTAGTCAGTCATTTTTCTCAAAGCAAGGAAAACTCACAAGAAATTGTATGCTTTGGAATCACAGAATCACAGAATCACAGAATGTTAGGGATTGGAAGGGACCTCAAAAGATCATCTAGTCCCGTTCTGGTCATAGATCAAGTTTTCCTAAATCAATGAGCCATCTACAGTGATAATAGAGCAGCATCAACCAAACAAGGAACATACTCACCAGATACATATATGCCATAACAGCTTTGAAAATAAACCTCTAATACTAATTTAAAGTATTTCTTCCCTGTGAATATTCACTCTGTGGCAATACATATCATGGAGATGTGACCATTATTCAATTATAAGCTCTGTTTCCTTTATCACAGTATTAAAAGCACAGATCATAATTATTCATATAAGAAATTTCATTTCCTTTATAATTTAAACTCAAATGATAACTTCTTTAACCAGGTAATAAAATTAATTTCCAGATTAACTTTCACTTTTTTCTTAGTAATTTTTAAGTAGGGTAAAATCATAAATTAAAAGTACATTAATAAAATTATCCAACACAAGCATACTTCCTTACTTCCTTAATACCTCTTCACCTGTTCCCAGACAGACTCCCAGGTCACATTTATAAGAATAAGTGGCAGATGTAAAAATCTCTTCAGTTCTTACCTGATGATTGACAGACATTCTGAGGCTGAACAGATCCATTAACAATGTACAATGATCTATTAAATCAGTTTCTAGTAGATGCACTCAAAACAATTAAGAATAATCAATGTCATTTTTAAAACATCTAGGGAAAAAAAAAGAAAAAAAAAAAAGGAAAAAATGAAAATTAAGCTAACGTGAACATGGGCTTTTCATCATCCCCATCCTTAGTCTGGTCTATAGTTGTCATGATTCTGGATTTCACCGTTTGCCACTAGTCAAAGCATCAGGGCAGGGACAACAACAAAGGATTTGACACATGAATGTCATGTGAACAACAACACATGATTGTCATGAGCATCCACTGAAGAAATTGTTCCTTGATGCCACTCATGTCCTGGTTACTTCCTTCCCAAATGTGGACTGAATTGCAAATTCCCCTGTCAGTTTCACAAAAACAAATATCAGCACTTTCCTTTGGGTTTCTTGGAGGCAAACTGAACCAAGATAAGGTTCAATCACCACCTTCAACCTCAGCTGTGATAGCAGTAGGTCCTTAAGCTTAGAGGTTAAAGTCCACCACTTAAACATCTAATGCATACGTAGTATAGGTACAAGCAAAAGAGGTTTGAATAAAGTTGTGTCACTCATCATTTGATGTCTTGAAACATTCTTGAAAAGCAAACAAAAAAACTCCAGGAGATAGAAACAACGATGTCACAGAAGCCTGATTTCTAGCTGCATTTTTACATAGGTAAACTCATAAAATAATACAGTGTGATCCTACTTTTATTTTTTTTTGTTTGTTTGGGTATTTTTTTTTTTTTTTTTTTTTTCAGTTGTAGTAGATAAGCATGTAAGTGGATTTCCACACACAAAGTATATATTTTCTGATTAGGACTTTTGTATATATTCTAGAGGGCTGTCAGGCAAAGACAGAAACTGAGGGAAGGGAAGAATTTCTGATGTAGCCTAACATGAAATCATTTACCACTTACTTCAAATATTCGACTTACTTGAAGAAAATGAACAGTGGCTGATTATTCCTAATAACAAATTATTCTGTAGCACTGAAAGAAAAATGTAAAAGCACAGGTAGGTAATTATTCCTTAAAAGCAATCCAGGTGCACATTTATAAATGACAGCATTAATCACGTGTATTAGCTACAAGTGGAAAAAAAGTGATGATCTAGAGCAAATGTCTATGTCTGCAGTTTCAGAGTCAGCAATTAGAAATTTTCAGAGAACAATTTCTTATTTAGAATTGCATAGTTATCCATTTTTTATTAGTTCTAAATGCTTTCAATTGTCTTCTGAATTTCTGCATCCAAGTGCCACTTCAGGGAGATTACACTCCATTCTAGCAGTGAAGATTTAAAACTTAACATAGCTTGCAACGCGTACTTTAGGAAGTTGATTTGTTTCCAGATATTTACATTCTTTAGCTAACCACTGTCATGTAACAGGTTAAAAAACCAAAACAACAAAAAATCCCCCCCACAAACTCCACATAACATATAAAAGATTTTTTTCATATCAATGTTTTCTCCCCACACTTTTTAAATCAAACCAACTTTTGTGTTTAAATCTATTATACTGCAAACAAGTAAGGTTGAGTAGATTGGGTAGATAACTAAATATAACCCAGACAATCCTTTAGGTAAGCAGCAAGTTTTCACTTACGTTATTTTCATAATACCTTTTTTTTTGCAGAAGTGTCAATTTCAAAGGTGATAGCTTCACAGCTAAGAAAAGCAAACTGCAAAAATTCAAGCATGTGTAACAGAGATGAGGCAATGCACCAACAACAATCTAAAACCTTTCAAAAGTTAGCAAGTCATTTCAAATTCTGTCCCTGAAAGATCTTAAAAATATGTTAAAGATACCAATGGTAGAAAAAACATCCTTCTGCGAAGATTTTTTTTCCCCTTATAACTTATTTGCCTCCTCAAAGAAATGCAGGCAATGAAACAGTTGTGTACTTAAGAGCTAGTGACGAAACGGAAAACTGAACAAGCTTGTAAAACTGAATTTTCATTTACCTCATCATTGCTGGATAATCATGCTGGACCTTTATTTCAAACATTTAGAAAATACACAGTTTCTAATAAAATTATATTTACTGACAGAAATTTTGCTGACAAATAATGCATTTTTTCTGTGAATTTTGAGTATTTTAAATATCAATACTTGAAAAAACAGCCCTATGAGCTTTCCAGCACTTAAAGCAGAAAGCTTGTTAAGCACCATAAAGCAGTTTATAATAAAACTTCTACCTGAATGGCAAAGCAGATTTTGGAGATAAGAGTGTGGGTTCCATGCCCTTAAGAAGGCAAAAGGACAGCAAGTGTTTTTTTAAGTGCATTGCATGTGAGGTTACATAGTTGGGGCCACTGCATTTAGGACCACTCCGGAGAAACTAAACAGGTTTTCATATATTTTTATATACCTTCAGGGACATAAAATTCTAAAAATAACTGACAAAGTGACTGAGTGTCTCTGGAAATATCTATTTTGCCAGTATGCTTATTCAACCAAGAACAAGATAGTTGTGAATCAGAAGCTATGAAGCTGCAATTATTTTGAGAAGGGTGTTAACACTGACTACCAAGCCTTTGCAGTACATTCAGCTCATGTGCCTCAGCCTTGCATGAGCTCCTGGCTCCTATAATCTTGCAAATGCCTGGCTCACACACTGTAGGAGTCAAGCAGACCTTCCAAAACTAGAATGAGTTTGTTTAATCACATCCTGCTCCATGGATCTTCCACTGCGCTAAGCAACATAAAGAACAGGACTCCAGGCAACATAATCATCTATTTACATTCTTAGGTTGTAGAATTAGTCCTAAAACATTTAGCTTGGCATAAGATCTGCATCCCAAGTAGGTTAAGAAACAAAGAGGGAGGAAAATGATAGGAAAACTAGTCCTATAAAGGAAAGGACAACAGTTTATTCCAAATACATAACCAGACTACACATATATACCAAGTTATAGCTATGTACTGCCATTGATCTGTTTGGCAGGAAATATAGAGACCAAACAAAATTTCAGATAAAAATCCCAAATGCAAATGAGCAACAATCAATAGTTGCACTAGGTACTTCCATCAAGGATGAGGTAAGTAACCATTTTTAATAATTTATCATTGTAGTAAGAGTCAGTTTGAAATAAAACACAGTACATTTCATTAAATCGCAGCAGCTAATTGACTAATTGCTCCTGCTAAAACTATTTTAATTTCTGGGATAACAAAATGAATACAGAATCCTCCATCTTGACTAATACTATTTGTATTAGGTGAGAAAACAGTATAAATTGAGAACTTGTAAGGGGCCGCATGCTGTACATCAAGTAACTAAACTCTATCTTTCATAGAGTCCTGAGAAAGGAATTACTGCAATCAGTCCTTTATTTAATATGAAAATCTGGTCAAGTAATTAACCTGTAAGGAAAATATGGTTCTGACATTAAAAAGTTGTTGTATGAAATTGTTGTTTTATTATACAGTTATGCAGGAAGTGCTATATATAAGCAATACCAAACCACCTTTCACTAAAGCCATATGTAGAAAAATATTTTATCACACATTTGTGATAAGATAGCTCTAATTAGTTCAGTGCCCTGAAAACACAAAGGTGCATGGCTATCACAAGTGATATTTGTTAATGACAATGACTTAAAAACTAAAAGTTTTTATTTTTTTATTTTTTTTGTTAGCTGTAGAGAAGCAGTGTAGCTGCAGAAGAAAAAAATAGGACTCTTGAGCACAACTGAGAAGTTTTGATAATTTCACATGCAGAAATCCACTGAAGGAAATAAGGCATAAGACAGCTGCTATTACTAGAGTATAACCAAAGACTTCTTTTTTGCATACTCTTGGTGTAAGATCAAAGACTATTTTTTGGCTTTCAAGTTAACTTTCAGGTCCGCTTAATTGAATCACAAATCTTTGTTCTTTCTAATCAAGATAAATTTCAAATGAATGTGCATATGAGATAACTAAAAACTCAAGTCGTTGTCCTCAGAGTCAGTATTCAGTGTACAACAATACTTGACCAATAATTTAAAGCATGTATTTGATTTGACACTGCACTGTCATTGGATTTGGGTACATAAAACAGAAATTGATTTTTTGGTTGATATATATACTGCAAATATTAGGTCTACATTTAAACTTGATACAATCTATTTACTATTTCCATTCAGCACCTATACATATTGAGTAGGAATATCTGCCCAAAATGGAAGGTGTTGACTTTACCTTAACCTCAAATTCAAGAACAACTTTGACTATCTAAGTAAAGAGGAAGAGGAATTGTTGTGTTTGTAAATGACTACAAGGAGGTATAGAATTTCCTAGCCTGCTAACAATAAGATCTGCTGATTAGATCAACTTGTATACTTTCTAAAAACCTATCTCTGAGTAATGTCCCTTTTAAAAGCATCACACAGTGCTCTTTCAATGTATTAGCAGAGATGACAAGTGTGCTCATAAAGGACTTATGTCTTACACAGTAATCTCTGTGTTAGGTCAAACACAGTAACATCCAGAAAAATCCTCCTCAGCAGTGCCACAAACTGTGAAAGGAAAATGTGATAGAAGATATTCAGTACCATCTCCACCAGATCAATTTCTAGGTCAGTTGTTTGTCCTTTAAAAATGTCAAAGCAAGACAGATGTTCACAACTGTAGTCCTTTTAAATAATATGCTACATTTGAAATCTAAAATACACCTTATTGTAGCTTCTGAAATTTGTTTCATTAGAAGAATGGGTTTGTCTAGTGTGAGGGCAGAATTGTAAAATAAAAATAGAGAGTCCTCAGGTACTGTGGCTCTGACACACATGTCATATACTGCAGCAGAAAGATCACTGGTGATCTCACATTTTCAGGGCAAAGTATTTAGAGAATGGGTCACTGCTACTTGCTTCTTTAAAATATGCTTCTGCCATTCATTCTGTACACTACACCAGAGCTTTTATCCATTTAAGGAATTAACTCTGTTTGAAATCACTTGTAAAATAGACAATTTGAGCTTTATTTTTTTTTTTTGCTGGAACTTCTTTCACTTGCATAAAAACTAACTAGTTTAAGTCCTGAAACAATCTAGAGTGAAAAACAGAAGTTTCTCATTGAGGCAGAAGAGAATTTTCTTTCACTCACAGTAAGTGCTCCATGAAGTTAAACAAGGTTAAGCTTCTAATAAAGGCAGGTTCTGCTTTGAAAAGCCTGGACACAAAGATTTAAAATATGAATACAATTTGAGTGAGATAATTCAAGACAGGTGCTACGCAGTGACAGTTTTCTAGTCATGGTATTAGCACATACCTAGTCCTGTAAGGATTAATGAGACCCCTGAGAATTAGTAAGTCTTTCCATATAGTATTAAACAACTTTACTCTCACAGATGCTGAGTGTCCTATTGACCTAACAAAAATGCTTAGCTTTTTTTCAGTCTGTCACATTACTCATTTTAACTGCCTTCGTACTGAGGGACACAGTACATTTAATAAATACATGCATTCAAAGCCACTTTTTTTAACCTCATGACCTTTTCTTACATTTTCTTTCATTGTGATCAGCAGATTGTGTTGGCTTTTACAAGGGGAGAATTAACACTTTGGACCACCTTCTCCTGCTGCCCTTTATCTGTGCAAAGCTAATCCACACAACCAGCTTAACTGTTTCAGGAGGATCATCCCAACACAAGGTACCACAATGAAAGTACAAAACATTCTTTAACTCACTTTTTATGTCTCCATGTAGCAATAAAACCTCAGCATCCGACTTGAGTTGAGAAAGAATTTCACAAAGAAAAAAAGTACATTGCATAACAGGGTAGGCCAAACGACATAAAAGACATCTTCAAATCTCTCCATACAGTTCTGTTTTAAGAGAAATGTAGACAGTCAGCTGTTAGGATTGCTATTGCTGGACAGAAAGAGGACAAACATAAGCACTATTTTACTTTACATTACTTTTTCCATTGACCAAAGCATTGAGCATTGAGTTAAATACTGAATTTATGACCAAAAAGGTGCATATTAATTCAGAGAAATAAAATATCAAGCATGATGTCGTGCTTGTGATAGACAGCTCACAATAACTCTATGCATCTGTGCACGGTGTAACATGTAGATCCTGAAACTGATATGCTCCTCCACTGCAAACACGATTGACATCAAGTAGGTTTGAGGATTAAAAAGTGAAGCTATATTGTAATGTGAAGTTATTATACAATATGAACAATACAAGGATACTTGCCCATACAATAACTTGCTTTATGTAAGTGAATAATTTACATGTTTAATTAAAAGTAGGAAATAGTATTGGCTCTGTATATTATATTAATTATAT
>NW_010303179.1:0-27356 GCF_000700745.2 Antrostomus carolinensis
TAAAATCTTTGCACTCACAGGACAAGAAAGTCATCACAACACCTGGGCAACCCTAGGGCAGGAGTTTGCCGAAACATTATGCATGTCAGCACAAAAATCAACAGGCCTACTGTCTAACAATCAGCTGTAGCACTGGGATGGCAGACAAGAGGGTTTTTCATTCAGCCCCATGTCACAATTACTTCTGATTTTCTACAAGTAACAAAGCCATTATTATTTCAGACAAGAGAGAAGGAGCCAAGATAATTAATTTTCACCACTACTGCGAAAGCAAAGCAACCCTCCTGGATTCAGATGAGTGTCAAAAATAAAAATATTCTAGCACCAAGGCATTTCATCTCTCAAATTTCTACTGAGCCACTAAAGTTGAGCCCCTTTAACAGAAGTTTGAAACAGATATGTGTGCTTTATCTGTTATGTGTAATATACACAACTGTATGAAATTTCAACATTAAACCAGTACACCCATTGTAAACAATATTTCTGATATGCTCAAGCACTGCATAAGGAGTATTGCTGTCAAGAAAATACCATCACAAGTCATTAAATGCTTCTGAAGATACAAGCAACTATAAATTGCTGGAAGTACAGAATAAAGATGGGGAGTTTCCATGATGGGTCATACCATTCATCAGTCAAGTCTGGTTTCCTGTCTCTGTCCTGTATCACAGATCTCACAAGATGAAAGTCCTTCAATACACCTGCTTTGTTGTAGATTTTTTCTTTGTAACTTTGGGAAAAAAAAAAAAAAAAAAAAAACAAAAACCACAAAACATTCCCCTCAGATATTTAAAATAACAAACCAGCCTTGACAAATGAGATTTGATTACCTCTGCTTCAGCCCGAATAACAATAAAACGTTATCATAAGATTATCCACACACACTGACAATTCAGGGAGGATATTTGGACCAATTTCACTACTGATGTATGTTTATTATCTCCACATGTTATGGTAGTTTTCTATCAGAATTGAGTTTGTCCCTTAAACCTTTAATTTTCTCCTTCATGAACTCACAATAATAATCTGGCCATGCTTTAAATTATTCAGTTATAATTTGCAACTTTTCTGTGCATCCACTAGCATCATATCAGTGAAAATATTAAAGTGTGTTGTGCTGCAGCTGAAATATGCTTCAGTGTGCTTAGACAGAGTTGCTTGAAAGAGCACAAAATAATTTTTAAAATGAATATAACTGCTAGCTATTGACTGACAGGATCAGTATTGCAGAAAAAACATACTAAATTGGATTGTGCTCCAAAAGGAAATGAAGGGAAGAAATCAACACTTTCCAAACAAGAGGACAAGCCAAGAACAAAACAAAATATGTTCACATTTGCCAGAAAACATGATTTTTTACAAACACTGAGAAGTAAAGCAAAACAAAACCCATATCAGAATTATTTGACCATATCCCTTTAAGTGCCCAAGGTGCTGCTACAACTTGGATTATGATCTCAAATATTCCTGTCGGAGCTGCTGTCCTTCACATTCTGTGTTCACAGTCCTCAATCATTTGTTAGAGGGGAGAGCTGCTACAAATGCAGGGAGAGGGTTGAAAGTCTGGGGGGGGTTGGATACATTTTTTATTTCTTTGCATTTTCAGTAGTCAAAAAAGAAAACCCCTCATCCATCACTTTGATCGAAGTCCACAGGGCATCCATTTATTCTATTCAGAATAGGATCTGATGAGTTCAGATCCTTATTTATGTTCTTTCCATGCTCAGATGTTACATTTTCTTGGCTGTTATCTGAGCATTACTATTTATTATTAGTCCACAGTGGAGATTCTATTATAATGAACTGTGATACACTAACATATTTCATGTTTGTTGGTTATATTAGATTTACTGCAATTACTCCTGAAAGAGACAGTGTAATTTACTGAAATCTCATTGAGGGAAAGGGAATTCCTGTAGGAGCCTCTCACTGAATTTTCTACGAGGCTTTGCTAAGATCTTCTGTTCCAAGAGCCTGAATGATTGCCAGTGAGCTAAGTCTCATGCTTTACATAATAGAAAATTTTAATTAAAAAATGAGCAATAACTCCATGATAGATTTTTTCATATCAATAGAGAGAGCACGCAGTTCTAGGTTTTTTTGTTTTAAAGATAAGCCATGTGTTAAAATGAAAGTCCAAGAAAAAAACAGAAAAAGGCTTTAAAATAAACCTCTCTCGTGAAATAATGTTGTCTGTTGAGATCATAGAAACATAGAATGTGAGTTGGAAGGGACCCACAAGGATCATTGAGTCCCACTCTGGCCCTAACAGAACAATCACAAGATTCAGACCATGTGTCTGAGGATGTTGTCCAAATGCTTCTTGAATATTGTCAGAGATGCTTGTTCCCAAAGAGATGCTTTGCTTTGAGAGTTTCAGCTGGGTATCAGATTATGTCAGTGGGAATTTCTGAGATGAGTTCCTGTCCCAGGTCTGCTGAGCCCATCCTAACCTGGTGTGTTAAGTCTGCTGAAGACAGCAGGAGACCTCAGCCCAAGATCCAGTCTGAAAGCTCAAACAAAGGAAATGACAGGAGCAATGCCAGAAGGCAGAAAGGTTCAAGTGTTTGCAGTCAGCTGGAGAAATGTGGGTACATCTCCTCCTGAAGGTGTGCTGGTGCAGGCTCAAGCACTGCCCTGTGATCATGCACCATGATAATTACCAGCATGTTCCCAGAAGAGTTTCCGGGCAAGGCCCAGGAACAGTCAGTCTGTGGGTGGAGTACACGACAGAAGTTGTTCCCAGACGGCAGTAAGGAAGAGGCCAGCTTGCTTTGGTGGCCAGTTTAGTCCTACAAACACAAGCCATGAACAGTACTTGCCCCTAGAACCACAGGGTGTCCTTTCCCTTTCAGCTGATCGGTGGAGGCTGTAGTCTGCAAGAGCTACTACAGCCCTTTTCACACATGACCCATGTCTCCCAGTTACTCCAGCCTCTCCCAGTGAATCACGTGAAACTCCCGCACTGGAGAAGCTTGCAGGTGGGAACTGCCCAGACACACAGAGTGTGGCCATGGCTTGTTCTTCAGCCCTTAACAATACACATCCCTGACCTTGCCAAGGCAGCACCTTACTGAGGTCAGTAAGGTTGTATGTTGTATGAACGTGCTGATGCATATTCCCCCCAGACCAGTCCTTTTCCCAGGCTGAGCTTTTGGATAAATATTGCATTAAAAGAGGTGTTTGGTAAATTTAAAAAATGCTTTAAATGGAAGCAATCGTACAGACACATTGCAGTGATCTAGGCAGTTTTCTTCAGCAATATTCACTACTGTTATGTTATTGATTTTGTTGATGTTGCACCTGGGATGAATTTTACTGCTTCTTCCTAAAAATACTATTTGAAGTCTTATTGATAGTAATCAAGTGAGCATCTTATATTATCCCCTAGTTTCTTAACAATAGGAGGGAATAACCACCAGGGAAGAAGGAAAAGGCTAATCCATAAATTTCTTATTAGCTGAAAGAGAGAGAAACATTCAACTTGAGTAATTGAATATGTTTAACATCACAGCCAGCAGTTAATCATGTTTACTTACCCTTACTTATCCAATATTCACAGAATGATATTGCATGAGTTCTAACACAACATTAACAGCTATCAATATGCAAACTGACTGTTCAAAAGTACATCTAAAGATGCACATTTTTAAAGCAATGAGAGACTACCTGTACACAGAGTAGTAAAAAAACAATTAACTTTGCATATAGCACCATTATTCTAATTAAGGATCAATAATAAGCAAAATTTAGAAATTAAGCTAAAGTGAATGTTTCACAGCAAATACTTTGCCCAATTAATTTGATCTAATTTTCTCCTTGGGAGTTGTTTTGGTTTTGGGGGGTTTCTGGTTTTGGTTTGGTTTTTTTTTTAATTCAGTCAATGATTTGAAAGTTTTTTTTCTTTACATAGATTATTAGTTTTGCCAAAATGCAGAAAACTGTCCTTTATTCCTACTGTTTTATAAACTATTCAGAATACAAAAGAAAGCCTTTGATAAGTCAAATCCAGCACATCATTGCAAATCATTTGTGACATGAGAACAGCTTCAAACTAGAAAGGCTGAAGGGGATTCTAGCATCATAAAATTTTAGAAATCTTCTCTTAATATCTCACCTTAATCTTCCTTGCTGCAACTTATGGCCATCTGCTCTTGTCTTTTTCACCACGCATAGTGAGAATAGGTTGTTCTCTTGCTCTTCATGGAAGAACTTATTTCAAGAATTAATTTCTGTTTTCCAGTCCTGAAGCTGATTCAAGCTTTCCTTGCAGCCGTTGTTTTCTAGGTTTTCTAGTTTTACAAACTTTGTCATTGCTCTTCTATTGACTCACCTCCATCTGTTTGGAAATACATTTCCCACAATGGTTTCCATGTTCTATGCTGGGAGAATTATACAGTTCTCCTGCTTTCTGTATCCAACTCTGGCATTTTTTTTCCTTGCCACATTAGTACAGTGCTGATTTACATTTGTTTCCTGATATAGCACAGAGAACTGGTACTAAGTCTGTTTCTCAACTTGTATTTGTACATTAGCCCTTGTTCCTAAACAAAACTTTTTTTAAGTCCATATTTCCTATATGTCAAGATGACCTGAAATTCTAATCCATCTGCCAACTTTCTTACTCTCTCAACCACCTGATAGCACAAGCAAGTTTAGACCACAGTTAGTTCTACTTAAGTTTTGAATTCTAATCAGAAATCCTCATCACCCATTCTGTACCTTCAGAGCTGCATTTCAAAACAGGAAAAGCTTCTGGTGCTATAAATTAAAACTAAAAGATTCTGGTACTGGCAATTAATTGCTGTATGGTCAAGGTTGACTTGAACCATACCTTTTTTAAAATGTTTTAGGGAGCTTTTTATTTGTTTCTTGTTTGTTTGTTTGGGGTGGGGGGTTTTTTGTTTGGTTGGTTTGGTTTTTATTTCTTTTTAAATTTCACTCTAGTTTTTGCTCTGGAAGTAACAAGTATACACCAAATTTCTACTTCTTTTGATATATGTAATTGAAACAGGCTTTTTGCAAGGCAAGAGGAAAAAGAAAAAAACACCACACACCACAAAAAACAACTAGAAATATATTACCTTACTTATCTTTTAAATAGTCCTTCAATATTTTTCCTAAAGAGTTGAGTTATTTGCTGAAGACAATCTGTTCACAAGAAGAGAAACCTGGAATGTGCCTCCTGCATCAGCAGGCTCCCTGCTCTGCTATTTTAGTGGTTTTACCCTTGTCATGTAATCCCACTTATCAAGTTATCAAACACTCCCTTAAGAAGCGTCAGCTTTCTTACCTCCTCCTATATCTGCACATCCACCCAGTTCTGTTGGAAAGACACTGCAAAGATTATCCCTTCGTTCTTGTCAGGGCAGAACAGATCAGGCTCTTTACATTTCTTTGGGTAGGAGAAGCTCACTGCTTAGCCCGCTGTCTCTTCCCTGAATGCAGGCCAGTTTCAAAGCCAGTCTCAAACAAAGCTGACCAGAGCTGGCCACAATACTGTACATAACATCTTACCACTATCTTGAAGAACTGCAGCAGTTCTTCTCATTCCAATACATCTAACATCCCTCCTGATTCTGTGTGCTCCTTTCCTGGCCTGCTTAGCTATTCTGAAAGAGAAAATGAAGGAAGAGTTTTTTCATAGGTTGCTTCTGCATGGTCAGATGGTCTAGAAAATGCTGGTACACCTAAAAGTCTTGGTTTATCCTGCTGCATGAAGAAGAATTACTATTTTAGTTGGTCATATATGCAAGTGGAAACTTTCAGAATAGCTGGGAAGTTCATACACGTGTGCTAAATTATTGGCCTACACTTCTGCTATGCAGTAGGTCACCAGACACTGATCACAAGTGTGAGTTTCACAAACGCACAAAGTACTTTGCGTGGGATGCGTTTGTCTGTCACACTGAATTGACTTAGAATCATAGAATGGTTCAGAAGTATATAGACTTCATTATATCTATGTTCTAGACTGCTTTTCAAAGCTGGTCTAGCAGCATTGGAGACATAAATGAGGTAACAGGCACCAATAAAACAGTATTTATCTAGTATTACAGAATAATTGCTTTTAAGACCATCAGTGTTGGTTACTTTACATTTCAGTGATTTTTAAGAAGTTCACTGCTTTGAATCCTAAAGTTGGTAAAACTCCATGTTTATTTTCCATAGATACAGAAACAAGCTGTCTTAGGGACTGTAATTTTCTCAGAGTCTGGCTTTCCACTGTAGTCTGAGCTACAGCGTAATATGCCTGAAAATAAAATAAGTCTTTAGAGATCACAAACAACCAATTTCACAGTACAAGCAGTTGTAAATAGAGCTAAATTCCCTTTAGTAATAAACTATTCATCTTTGTGCTTCATTGAGTTCAAAGAAAAGCATTTTTCAGACTTTAAGCAATTAAGTTTACATTTTATTTTCTCCCCTAGAAAGGAAGTTATCACAAAAGCATGGGATTAAGAAGCCACTGTACTATTGGAGGTATTCTATGTGTATGAAATTTCAATTTAGCAAAGCATGTAAAACCCTAAAGGCAGTTAAGGCCCAATATGCTAAAACCATTTTATTTTCACAGTGTATTTATTTTGTATCATCACTGACCCAGTTGATTAGCCGCTGAATTAGGATGGCTGAGCATTAGATTCAGCTCACAAAGTCTACCCAGCACCTCCTACCAAACCAAACTGACAATTAACTAAGCAAATTAGCCAAAGTACATTTTGAAACAATATATAAGTAGTACCCTGCAAGGTGAAGAGGCTGTGTTCACACGAGAAATGCACTGTCTCAAAGGAGTGCTGGGGACGGGAGCTGGCTGCATTCAATGGACCCCAAGGATTGACATTCCCACAGAGATGCAGCAAGTGCTCCTGGCTGCTCACCACTGTCTTCTCTCCCTTCCACCCATCTGACCTGCAGACCAAGATGACTGCAAGATCACCACTGTGTTGTTCCATCCAGCAGAGGCCAGAGTACAGTTCAAGAAGTCTCTTTGCTAAATGAAGCTTGTGATGACCAAAACCAATTAAGCAGCATTCACACCAGCAGGTCCAAGAGAATTAGTGTTCTGCAGTGGGTAACCTCTGCACAGGCACACATCTCGACATGCTTAGTGCAGACACAGCCCTGCCAGCAAGGCTGAACTCTGCATCTTTGCATGAGCCTCAAGGTCACCCCTCCTCTTTCAGATGCAAAGAAGCTATAACAACAAGAGTCTAGTTTCACTTTTAAAATTGTCCCTTTACTTACCAGTTGTCCTGGTTTTGCTAGGGTAGAGTTAAACTACATCAGCACAGCTACGTGAGTCAAGATTCACACTCTGCCTGCACTGTCTGATTCCCAGGGAGCACAAATACTGCTCCTCCCATGTCCTACCATCAGGAGCTAAACACAGGAGACAGACGGGACTCGAGGCAGCACGTGTCCAACTGCTGTTGTGTCAGTGGGGACATAACAATGTCTCCCTCTGAAAGAAACACAAGATGAAAAACCAAGATCCCAGCCACTTACAGATATTGTTGAAGATTCCATGGCTCTTTATAAATGCAAGATTGTTAATCTTTGTCTTGGCCAGATTCAACCTCAGGTAATTAAAGTTTGTCAACCTAAGCTTCCCATGCAGATCAGACTGCGTTGCTGTGCAGCTAAGCAGTCCCTTTGCCTCCCAGCTTTTCAGCAGTGCATGAAATGATCCCTGCACATGATTTGAATATCTTTAAAGTTTGCCTTCAATATAAAAGGAACTGCATGGCAATAAAACCATCATTACTGCCATCATATAGTTTCATGCTAGATTTAGTGACTTTTCTTTTTCACTGGTTCCAGAGCATTAGAACTGTATTGATGGTCTAACCCACAGAAAATATCTTTACTTGTGTTAAAAAACAAGTTTTAAATGATGGCTTGCAGAGGCCAGTTAACAATCCCTTCAGAGATCTTTAGTCATTGAATGGTATTTGGTTTCTTTTACACCGTAATAGATGAAACAGAGTCGAACTAGTTGCTTTGAATAGCCTTACTTGTCTAATTTTACCCTCTTTTCAGAGATGTGAAAGAGCTTTAGCACAAATGTGACTGTTTATTTGCTCATGTTATTTACACATTGCTCTGGCAATAAATTGTATTAGTAGATGTGGGCAGATTTCTCTGTTGCATTTGCATTCAAGCCATATAGGTGGTCATCACCTACCCAGACTGATGACTACCCAAACTGGATGAAACACCAGTTTATAAGCAGGAGCAACAACTGCATAAATTTACTGGAGGAAGGGAGGAAGCTCCCCAGGAAAAGGTGAATGAAGACAAGCTACTGAGACTGTAGTATCATTGTAGCCCATTAAAAAAACCCTTTATTTTAAAACAAGCCAAAATTTTGGGAATACATAAGGAAGGAATTGGCAAAGCATGTGACCTGGGTGTTATAAGAATCAGTCATGGGAACCTAACAACACTTGAAAGGCAGGTTCTGTTAGTCAGGAGAGGTCTGTGGAGAAACAAAGCTCCTAAAGATCAAAAATTCTGATGCTAGAATTCAGGCAAGAGATGTGGGAAGAGCTGAACTGGATCAAAAATAAAGACCTAAATGTCAGCCATAGAAAGGACAGACAGAGGCAAGAGAAATGTGGAAGTCCAAAAAAAGGCTGGGACAAAAAAATAGTTAGCAGGCAGAATGACAGGCTGAAGGCAACATTTATTTATTCAGACACTTGAACCTACTTCTGGGACTCTGAGATGTAGGGACTTCACTAGAGTCGAGAGCTGTGAAAGTCTGAAATGGCTGTGAAACTCACAAAGCAGCTGTGTTTGGTACAGCACCATGTGGGAACAGGGAAACTGAGGTATATGTGCACCTGGGGGTTTGGAAAGATGACTTTCCTTCTGGGAGCACTTTAGGAAGCAGATCTCCTGAAATGTTTTCAGTCTGTTCTTCTGTGTCTTACAAGGAAAGAAATTATGTTTTATTTCATACATATATGCAAGATTTCTAGTGGAAGGTGTCCCTGCTCATGGCAGGGAGGTTGGAACTAGATGATCTTTAAGGTCCCTTCCAACCCAAACCATTCTATGATTCAAAGTTAGCTCTGTTCTCCAAATGAGGAAGCTAGATTTATTCTTTAATTCTTTCTTTCAGGGTTTTTTGGTCACATTTATAGCAAGTAGTTACTCCAGCAGTCCCAACGACAACTCCTCAGCCCATGGTTACTTTTCTCCCTGGTACAGGGGTTTGCCAGCTCCTCATTTCTCCATACAATCAAAGGTCTTCCCTCCCTTCAATGACCCATCCTTATGGTTCCAGCTTACACAGTGGCTGAGGATGAGACATGGGTAGGGGTCTACTGCTCCGGAGCTGCTGTTGCCCAAAGCAGGGAGGCACATTGCTGGACACATGTCTTGTTTCAGGGTTACCAATATAGCATCAGAAATTTGTCTCTGAACAGAGTGCACATCTGCTTAGCCCTGCATCCTCCCTGGTGCCTCATGATACCTCCTTACCAGAGCTGGCAGCAAGCACTCGCTCATTTGTATTTTGTCAGCTTGTTTAGACATTACCAGATGTCAGACTTCATGTGGCAAATTATCACAAAAAAAGGCATTTTCTAATCAACCTCTGCTTCTTCTAAATATGCTATTGTAGGACTACCAACACAACTTTAGCTTAAAGTACTAACTTAAAGCTATTTTTAACTTAAAGCTATTTTCTAAGTGCATTTAACTACACCAGTGTAAAGTCTCATGATATTCTTATGGTGGTTCAATATTTGTGTTAATCCAAATAAGTGACACGTCCTAGGAATTAGCTACACAATGAACAGAGAGCAAGCTGTGGTAGTTCATGCAGTTGCATGGGTCCACATACATGGACCT
This sequence comes from Antrostomus carolinensis, assembly GCF_000700745.2. Taxonomy (NCBI): domain Eukaryota; kingdom Metazoa; phylum Chordata; class Aves; order Caprimulgiformes; family Caprimulgidae; genus Antrostomus; species Antrostomus carolinensis. The sequence goes on from NW_010303179.1 coordinate 9,868, forward strand.
TCAAAAAACAGAGGAAGAATTCAAAAGAATTCACTTTTGATTCGACCATTGCAGTTTAAATGACTACTGAAAGCTGATTAAAGAGATCCTCAATAATCACTTGAATTTAAAAAAATAAAATAAAATAAAATCTTCACTATAGAAGGTGATAAGTATTTTTTTTTTCAAATCTTTTATCATGTTTAAGGAATAAGTAGGAGTGGATGCAGTAACAGATCTTTGATGGGTGCTAATATTTGAAATTACCACAGCCTTTTCTGCCCGTATCACTTTTTTAAACTAAATAAATCCATTAGAAGCCTGCATATCTTTAAATTTCATATTTAAAACAGAACAGCATTAGTCAATTTTTTTCTTTTTTTTTAAAAAGTCTGCTTTGTTAAAAAAGTTTGCATTGCTGCACAGTCTATAGTAGAAACATACACATCCTCACATCTTCCCAATTAAATTATTTGTTTCCTATTGTAACAAAGAAAAAAAATTCAAGTACTTTAATAAGACACTAATAATCAAGTTGAATCAGATTCATTTTGCTACACATTCTTTCAACATATGTATCTATGGATGTATTTACAAACACATACAAATGAGGCTCGTTTTATTGCTCTGATTCAATGTGGTGTTTTGCTAAATCCAACACAGCCCAGAAGAAATATAATTCAGTCTTGAGTCAGGTAACTTTTTCCCCCCTCCTTAAAGGCATCACAGTTAAAAGGGTTTTCTTCCTTCTAACCCAGTAGAGCTAGAAATAGGATCTATAGACCACTGGAAAGGGAAGATGCCCAGCCTTCCTGGAAGACGCATGTTTCTGCTCCTAGAAGCCACTTAGACACCGAGTTTAAAATCAGGCAGTGCTTGGGATTTTATATTTAAACTATTTGAAGTCATCTATAGCAGTCTTAGGGCTCAGAAGTAATATGTATTTTTAGTTCACTATGGCTTTTCCCATCTGAAGACTTCAAAGCACCTCACTTAATAAATTAAATATAATCATTTCTATTTTTACAGAGGAAAGAAACAATTCAGCTTGTCCAGAGCCACAGAAAAGGTTATTACTGTGACCCAAATAGCTGAATTTATGGAAATTAAAAGCCATGCAGACACAAAACTCATTCTGGGAGGGCCCTGAAATAAAGTTCCTCTAGTCTTTACCTCTCTTTCTCTCCACACACACTATGATACAGCAAAACAGAAAGATTGAGGGAAGCTTTTTTGTTGTAATTAAATTTTTAAGTAAGAAGTAGTACAATTACGTTAAATACATGCCAGTAAAACTTTGTACTACAACTCCAAGTCTCACATAATGCTACAGTTAAATTAAAAGTCTTATAGCTGTACCTACACACACATGCACATCAAAATCTGAAAGTTGTATTCACAAGCATCAAAATCCATCATACCCCTAATGGATAAACACTGTCTACCTAAATATATCCACCATATCGACACAGCCTCTTGCTTAGATATACTTTGCCACTGTCAAAGTGCTCATACTGAGACAAGACACTCCTAGAGTAGATACCATTTCCCCTGCCTCAGATCATCAAACTTTACTAGATGTTTTACTAAAATGAGCCTGAAGAACCTGTGATATTACCTTTTTTCTTTGTTTGATGCTCCCAGATAGCTGGCAGGGGTAATCTTAGGAATTCTGGGTCATCCTTAACACACTTTCCATTTCACTTTTTACCCTTTCCATCAGCTAGAGAGGAAGGGGTAATAAAATACAAATTTGTCTTTATTGTGGAAAGCCATTACCAGGGAAAAAAAGTGTTATTTCATGCTATATAGCACAGTAGATAGCCAAAAGCCTTAGAGCTTTCTGTAGGCTAGAATCACCAAAAATCTGACTACCTTCCAAACCAAAATAACATCAGTTTCTTTTTCTCCAGGCTGGATTGTGCCTTCAGATACATATGTTCAAATCCTCTGGGACTTGTACAGGCATATCCAAGCACAGCCTCAGTGACAAATGCTTCCCCATTCCAACACATTGTGTTATCTGTTATCTATATCTTCCTGTTTCTTTTTTCTATCACACCTGAACCTTGGGGGACACTATAAAAAGTGTAGCACGTTCAATTTGTTGACAGTTTCATTTGTAAAAGAAGGTTAAATAATGCTGTATCTGTGCTGGTCATCAGTAAGTGTAAATGGGGTCCTGTGGTCAGTGGTATACCTCAGCTGCATTTCTTTCCTCCTCTCATTGTGCCTAAAGATAAAAGTTGAAAATGCAGAAAGACAAAAAGAGCAGGGAAAATACCAGCTACCTCTACCAAGTTCATGGAAATACAGTGATCTGCCAGAATGCTAAATAAAGCAGAAAAATCCCAAAAGCCAAGATAATACACAATAAGACTCTTTCCTCTTACACACACACACACACAGAGATATTATAAACTCCAGGGTCTGGCTCTTCTTCACCCACTCAATCTTATTCATTACATCTAAAGAATTATTTTAAAAAACAATAAATAAACCCCCCAACATGAAATTAGTGAGCAGTTTTGTTTTTCTTCTTCCCCAACTAGACACAGCCTAAAAGCTGTCTATGTCTTAAAGACTTCCAATCACTCAATCTTATTCATTACATACCCTAAAGAATTATTTTTAAAAACAATAAATAAACCCCCCAACATTAAATTAGTGAGCAGTTTTGGGTTTTTTTTTTCCCCAGCTATACACAGACTAAAAGCTGTCTATGTCTTAAAGACTTCCAAAGGAAATGAAAAACTATTTGGGTAGAGACCATGTGTTACAACACCAGTGCCCTTTATTGTTTTCCCCCTCATCCATTACATTACCAGCCACATACTAACAGATTCTTACTGACCAGAGACATACTTTTAAGTTCCCGAGATCAAGCAAGGTGAACCTACATCCAAACATTAAATTTTGTTGTGACTTAAGACCATTCAGAGTGGAGGTGACAGTCATGTTTCTTTCACAACATCCAGATTCAAGTTGCTTTTGAGTGTTCCTGATGGTCATTTAAAAAAAGAAAGTTGAAAATTTCATACTCCAATTCATTTGAATTTTAGCAGTTCTAGAAAACTCAGTAATAAAACTGTTGTCCTTTACAGCCCCACAGTCCCATTTCGGGGAAACAAACAATGATTTTGTTATTTGCTTTCTGTAAGAACAGAACAGTATTCAATAACGAGTTACCCTGCAATAACCTAAATTTTGGGTTTATTAGGCAATGGTTTCAAAGTGGTATGTATAATGCTGTGGGGTTTGTGAGGGGTTTTTTGTTTTGTTATGTTATTTTTGTTTTGGTGTGTGTGGAGAAGTGGTTTTTGTTTAATTTATACTATCAGTAGTCCTCACTAGCTTTCTGCAATGGGTTCAAGCTAGCTACATATAGGAAAGAAGGACTCTTTCTACCTTATGGAGTCTTTCTCTGTATATTTAATAATTAACATTAGACATGACCATCCTTAAGAATCCAATACTGTTCTCCAAAGCTGTCTTGCCCTGAAAAATGTTCTTCCTTTAATAACTTGAATAGAGAACTCCTCAAAACCTGACAGCATTGGTAATAATTTTTTTCTTTTTAAGAAGCTCAAACTATCTAACCAAACACTCCTCTAGGAAAGAAAAGTCCCTGTGTAAAGTCTGTAGGGACAATAACAAACAAATGAGAATAACAAGAAACCATAATGCTGCACAAAGGCATTGTACCTGTAATATTTGCTTCAGATTCAATAGAGTTCACTATCTAAACTTATCTCCTGGTTATCCACTTACAATTCAAAAATCAGAGAGACTGGACATATCTACAACAAAGGAGCCTGTTTCTGAGGAGGAATTTATCAGACTCCTTTATTTGAAAGCTTAATATACTTCTTTGGGGTTGGCTCCGCCCTACCCCCCCAGCCTCTTGTTGCCTGTTTAATAAAAGGAAGATACAATCCTCTTAGCAAGTTATTTAACTGCAAGAAAGCATCCATGACATGTTCACAACCACCACCACAGTCTAAGCTTTTAATTAAAATAGATTACCATAGGGTTTTTCTACATTCATCTTTCTTCAATCACATATCAAATCCTCCAAATCCAAGCTTTCTATTTTCAGACCATTTAAAACGATTACACCTTTAAATCACCATACTGTCATTAGTGGTCTAGCTGCCAATCACATATTGTTGTACCATCTTGTTTGAGTGGTATAAGATTTCTAATTAACTCTCTGAAAGCACAACTTTTTGTTCAAAGTAAGTTTCTCAGAAAGTTTTTGGTAGTTGCAGTGTAAAAATAAATGCAAAAAAATACTGGAAAGAAATTGTTGTAGAAATACTGCCAGTGAACACGGGCTTTTGAAAAGAATAAAAGAAGGTTGGATATGGTAGTTACTGTCAGCATTATCCTTCCTATAGAAAAGGAATTTAAAAGCAGATGCTTACACAGTTCCACCATTTAGTAGCAAAACCTACTAGTCCATGAAATCAGAAGCTGTAAGAAAGGAATGGGTTTTTATTGTATCAAAATAGCAGAGAATAGGAGCTTGGCTCTTGCAGCTCCCAGAGGACGTCAATGCCTTGAAGCATTAAATCATAAATCTGTTAAATAAGCCGGCCTAATTTTGCAGTAAGTACAAACAAGAACACAAAATCTATTTGAATTCGTTTGGAAGAGCTTGATGATGCAAGATACTGAGAAACCTCCACCTGTCATAGCTGGAAACACCTTGCTCAAAACAGACCTTTGTCTGCCTCCATTTTCTATGTTCTACTTAGCAGGAAAACCAATCTGAGGTAGGAAGTAAATAAAGGACAGTCTCTGACATGTAGAAAGTGTCCAGTCTACCTTTTAATTTTACCCGGTTTCATATTTTTGTACTAAATTTACTCTCACAGTAAAAGAACATGGAAATGATTGAACCAAGCCATAGAAAATTTAAACCTCTCCTCCCACCCAGTCAAAAAAACCCTACTGCTTTTTTTTTTTTAAATCAGATGAATAATTAGAAAAACTTATTGTCAGATCTAGTCTTTGGAGATCACAATTTCAGGCAGAAATCTGTAGATCCTTGAGTACTTGCAGAAATAAAGAGAATCTTCAGGAGTAAGGGCTAAAAACATCAGTGTTAATTCCTGAGGATTAGGTAAAATTTCTCTGTGAACAGATTGTTCAGTGTTGCCAACAGCAAGGCTTTTTACTCTCTTTTCTGAAGCTTTTTTTCAGCATGCAGGATTACTGCTGGTATTCAGCTGTGCATCTCAAGAGCACTCAGCTGCAGTTTAAATTATTTGACCAAGCTTTTCTCAAAAAATATATACATATATATATTCTCAGATCAATTCAAAACCCAGTAATATGTGATTATAACCCCACATCCAATTCATTAAAGAAAAGTGATAGGAGACACTAAGTCGGTTTGCTGTCTTGAACAGCTCCTTCCCTAGGCAGAGTTTGAAGGAACCTCTACACCAAAGACTAGATTTTGCTTCAGTTATGTTCCATCCTATCCCAAGGCACAGTGTCTCCCCAGTCCCCCTAGAGCAACAGCTGTCTTCTAGGTCTGAAGATTCTGACTTACGTGCAGAAATAAATTCAAGTCTGACATTTATGGAAGTTCCTGAACACACATCTCTGTGCATTCAACTTTCTCCCCACAGACACGGACTCCACCACAGCAGCTGCTGCTGCTACTGTTAAGGTGACGCCAGGTACTTTTGGAAGAAAGGGCAGGAATTTCAGGAAAAAAGGAGAGGAAAAAAAAACAGGGAAATTACTTTTAATGTGCTAACATTAGTAAACCAGAATCCCAGTTTACCTGAAGGCAAAATACAAACAGGACCTTTAAGACAAACATTGTATTTTTCAGCATATGGCTTTTTATGTGCAAAAAAAAGTGTAAGTCCTTTATGCTGATACAAAAGTAGTTTAATGAGAAGTTAGATTGTTTTGCTATTAGGCTGAATATTCAAGTTCTGTACAAACCAATGATGCTAAGGAATCAAGACATTATTTTTTCTTCAATTTAATGAGAGACAGGCATTTGGGTCCCTTAGGCACCTTCAAACGTTCATGTCTAGTGTGCTTTAGAAATGCAGTTCAACCTCTGAACTTGCTTTGGAATACAGGTACAATACTAAGTAAGCAAAATAATAAAAAATTATTCATATATTTCTAAGCATCCTCTATAAAATTTAGTCACTAGGAGAAAAAAAAAGAAAAGAAAAGAAATTCAGAGGAACAGATATTGGCAAAATCTAAGCTGAAAGGTTTTTACAACAGAGTGGTAGACTGGGCAAGTAAAGGAAGAGAGTGAGAATATAACTGAATTTTAACAGGGTCTTTATCAGAGTACACAGAAATCTCAGAGAAACTGACAAAGATGTAGCATACTACAGTAATGGGCAAATGGTGATAGAAAGCAACAGCAGTTACTACCAATGATGTCACATAGGAAGATGGAAAGTTATCATATGAAACTACATTCTCCTTGCTACCAAGGCCAGTATTATTCAATATGCCAATACAGGACCTGGGGGAAAATTTCGTCTCTGTAGCATTTTTAAAGCAGCAGCGGAGATTACTATAAAGCTGCGCATTGATTTATTTCCTAATCTTATGTTTTTACTCAGAATTTTGTGGAATTTTTGTCTATTCAAGGGGAGGGGGAAAAAAAAAAAGAAAGATATCAATTCAAAGCAGTAAGAGGTATTTAAATATTACCACCATATGTCAACTTTCTTTAACCATATGACTACTTGTATACTTTTAAATAAAGGAAATACCATCTTTAATGGACAGTACCTTGCAATATAGGAGACTATTTTGTTCATGATAAGCAAATATAAGGTGAATACACAGTACAAATACTAACTGTACAAGGAGATTAGTCTATGGCGAGGTAGTTAATAACTTTGCTGACATACACAGACCACTTAGAGTTTGCAGTCATATTAGTCTTGTAGCTTACCCCCTGAACTGCGCTTCAGGAGAACAGTATGGTACATGCACACACAGCTAAATTAACTTCGTAGTTAATAACTTCACCCCTCTGGACTGGGGAAAATAATAAGTGTGGAGCTATATTGCTAGTAAAACTAAAAAGCCATCTTTAACGTATAACAAAAAAGTAAACTTATCAAAATTGATGCCATTTTGCTGTAGCATTTATCAAATGAGGCCTGAATATTCACACAGATTCACCTTAATAGTGAAAATCATGTATATCAAATGTGGGAGAAAGAAAAAATATTCAGATATACATTCTGTCCCCAAAACAGTAATGAAATTATATTTTTCTTTTCCTCCATGTCCATGGATTCTCACTGTACTATGATATGCAGTACTACAGAGGTAAAGGTAAGCTTGTAAATACAATGCCCAATAAGTGTCCAGCCATAAGGTTGTCAGTGTACCACTGTTTTAGAAGTGCTTCATTTTTAAAACACTTTCCAGTTGAGGAAAGAGCTTTGCAAATATTTGTCATCTAGTGCTTGCTAGGAAAATAAAGTTAATGTGGATGAAGTTAGAGAGCAAGTTTAAATCTTAGGCAGCCACTCCTTATTAGTTTCCCTGTATAGACTTCCCTGTTCTTCAAGAAGTGTTACTCATTGCAAATTAAGTTGATCTATTTTTATTAAACATGTTTTAAATGATTCACCATCACTATCAAATGAAAAAACAGACCTTGCATGCTTCTCCCTCGGATCTTTTTTTCCTTTACATATTGCTGCCTCATATTATATTATATTAGATACATTTTATATAAATTTTATATAAGGGAATTTTTTGTTTGGTCACTGTGTAGTACAGCCTGAGGAGCACATACACTGGGTTTTTTTCAGCATGTGGCATAACGGTGCCTCAATAAACATCATCTAGAAAACAAAATTGTCTTATGCCCTAGGAGAACTTTATAATACTCGCCTACTTTGAAAGAAGGATCATTTTAAGGCCTTACTGCTTTAACCTGTCCAAAGGTAATAAAAAACTAAGAAAAAAACAAGTTAATTACACATGGCAGCAACTTTTATTACCACTGTTTTTCAGAGCTGCAAAAACATCTTAACTACTAGGAAAATTATTTTGCCAACAGGGTTTATTAATTCACAACTCCTGCAGAATTATAGTCAAGACTTCACCTAAAGGTGGAGATGAAAGAAAGAGATAATGGTGGATCATGAGAAGCCTATGCATATCATAATGCATATAATCATACAAATTTACATATTTCCAGCAGAGCTTTATGTTCATGAGACTTTCCTAAGCCTTAGGAATAGGTTAAAAACAACAACTAAAGAAAACCAGCAGAGATCTTCGTTTTCAGAAAGATATTTAAGGTGACTTACTTTCCCCTTCCATCCTGATTTTAAATATTATATTTCAAATTTAGAATATGTGATGGAATACAGTTGCAAATGTGTGCTTCACATGTAGGGGAAGGTGGAGTCTGAACTATGAGCTTACTTAGGCTTACAAAAGATTTATTGCACTAAAATGCAGAGCTGTAGGATCTTGAAATGTCAGATTGATGTCAGTAAGCTACCTGATATGGCACCAACCACAGAAATAAATTTGTTTCTGAAATACCCAACCAAGAAACCCTGAAGGTATTATAAAAAAAAATAAAAATGAAATGGATATAAAAGAACACATCAAAAAAACATTAAAATATATGACATTTCAAAGAGATATGGAAGATTTAAGGATGCTATTTATATGTAAAAAGAAATGAGTCAGTATCTGTTTACCCTGGAAAGTTCTGAAGTCTGCTGACCACTGAGGTCCATCTCACAGGGCTATGATTTGGTAGCCATAAAGAAACACTGTGATCATCTAATTGGATGATTTGGCTTTTCCCCCATTAGCCAATTTAAAAATATAAAAAATAGGTTATGCTTATGGATTATTTTTTTGTCACTGATACTTTAAACACTCCAGTGGAGATCTTATTCTTGTAGCCTGTGCACACAATAAGTGCTTTTGAGCTTAATTAACCTCAGATGTAGGATACTTCATTTTAGTTTCAAGGTTTAATAATATAAATTCAACAATTAGCCACTGAGATTTTTTACAGTTCTGTCCAAAGTCTCCAAATCTAACAACATTATTGTATTTCTTTTCAAGATACGATGTTATACAACAAATTGAACAGAGCAAGTTTCTAAAGATTCATAATGGAAAGCTCATATCCTAGCTCCTTGAATGTAGTGTTAGATGATTTTAGTGGCTTGTCTTTTTATACTGTTCAGTATTTTCTACTGTCTTTTTTTTTTTTTTTAACTTTTTCCTTCAAGAACTAGGCAGAGTAGTCTCAACTCAGATTTTGTCAATAGTTTCTTTCTTACTTCTTTTTTGGAAGTTTATCAGTGGCAATGCTTAAATCTTTCAATTCAGCCATCCCATGTGTACAGCTCATTCTATGTTCTGAAATGTATAAGCTTGCACAAGGCAATATTAAAACATGCTGAATTTTGGCAAATTAACCCAAGAATTAGGTCATGCTGTAACAGTAGTCTGACCTGCCAGTTTTTGTTGATAACAGTACCACTGGCTTGGAAATTTTTCCTCAAAGCTCTGGCTGTTGACACCACATAATTCACAACTATTTTTTACATTTGTCAGTGATGCAGCTTTCAAACCAAGTAGTGTGTAGTTTGCTTATTCTATATAATAAAAACTTGGGGATTTTTAAATCTGTTTATAGAAATTTGACTTTACTGTATCAAGCTCAACTATATCAATAGACACACTTTTACCAGCCACATCTCTGGTTTTGATTGAAACCGTAGTGTGTAGTTTGCTTATTCTATATAACAAAAATTTGGGGATTTTTAAATCTGTTCATAGAAATTTGACTTTACTGTATCAGCTCAACTATATCAATAGACACACTGTTACCAGCCACATCTCTGGTTTTGATTGAAACTAGGTGTGTGACAAGTCTACAATTCCTGATGCTGAACCAAGTGTAACAACAACATTACCATCCCCTTCACAGGAAGGGCTTCCTTTTTTCACAGATTATTACTAATTCTAACCAGAAATAGTGAAACACTTTTTTGGTCTTCGCATCACAAGAAGGAAGATAGAAGACTAACATGTCCAAGAGAAAGCACAACAGCTTACTAGTGTTCTGACAACTCAACTGTTCTCTCACAAACCCTAACAATTCATCTTTTTTTTTAACCCCTAATTCAGTGGTATCTCTGAGAAAAGATTACTTAAAACGAAGTCTTTCTAGTGATGACTTGTCCACACTACTATAGGAAAAAAAACATAGGCAGTACAAAAAATATTCCAATTAAGAATAGGCTGGAGTGCTTTTTCCCCTCTCTCCCACTGACTTCATATGGAAACTATCTGATTATTTCAAATAAATTATACAAGAAATGAATTCACCACTTACTTTAATTCTGCTCCAGGCTAGGCCTGTCAAAATTGTAAGTGATTATACAATATGCCCAGAACTGAAAAATTCTACTTTCAATCTACAAATTAGGCCTCTTTTAAGCATATGCAGCAGTTTTTTTTAAGAAGCAGGAATATAACTGCTACAACTGCTTTTGTGTTCTCCAGCATATGATTAGTGAAATAACAAAATAGGGACTTCCAATAAATATTGTTATATTTATATGAACTGCTTTTGTTGACTTTCCCCAAAATGTCACTCAGCACAAAGCATAAAAAGAAAGAAAGAGAGAGAGAGAATTGCCCTTAGGTTTTTTTGTATCTTCAAAAGTTATTTCCCTGTGGGAATATATATTTAAATCTTCAATAGAAAGTACACATACAGCTCACTCTTTTCACTTTTAAAGTGTGATTCCATGTGCAGTTTTGAAACTCACCTCCTAACACTGAGGTAATTTCTTCCTGCTAATATTAATACAGAAAAAGCAGTTGATAATACACTACAAATATTTAAGAGAGACATTCAGTAACATTGTTGTATGCAACTCTTGTAACAAAAGTCTTCAAGAAGCCCAAAGACTTAAACATTCAACAAAACACACTTTCTGAGTTTTTGTCTAGGCTATTGGTTGACTTAAATTTAATAAGATCCAATTTAAAATCCAATTTTTTATTTTTTTTTTATTTTTGCTTAGTTTCTAAAAGCATTTTCCTCAAATCCAAGGTGCTATGGACAGAACAAGTCTCTGGGTCTCCATTGCTATGCAGGAAGGCAGACTGCAATCTGACCTGAAGTTAATGGAATTCTGCAAAGGCAAAGAAATATGTGCCTATGTAGGTTTGGGGTGCAGGAGTGCAACTAATTAAGAGAAGATCTGAAAACTCCTATACATCATCTGTAAGCAGTAGAGATATACCTCAGTGAAGATTTGTGGTGATCAGATCATGCCACAGAAATCACGTAGTATTTCTATTTTACAGATGGGAAGATGAAGATAACAAGAGACAAAATAATTTGACCAAAACTACCAAACAGATAAATGACAAATAACCAGTCCAGTGCTCCTTCCATTAAGGAATCCATCCTTCATAGAAAAGGGCGAGTTCAGTAAAGTTTGACCCCCTCATGCTCCATAGTTCTAGATGCCAAGGTATAGAAGATTGCAACATATTGGATAGTAACATACCTGCAAGATATCTCCTTAGCTCTCCTTTGATGCATTACCACTGAGCTCCAGAGTGTCCCTGTAGCCTGCAGGGCTTTCTAGAGCAAGATGGCTTATCAGAACTTGACCCTACAATCACATCTTACCTCCTCTTCAGCCCGAGATAAATAATAACCGCAGCATATAACCAACATTAGCCTTTTGTTTTGTCTCAGTTCAGAATCCCAGCTAATTAGGGGAGTTTTCAACAGCCCTGACTGTTAAAAGTGAGCTCATAAGGTGGACAGCATTCCAGGAAGCATTAAATCAGTGTCTTCTATTTTTATACTTATAGAATTTTGACTTAAGCACCTGCAGTGACCTCAGTTCAGGCAGTATAGCAAAGATAAGGTCATGGAGACAGAACTGGAACATAAGGTCATGGAGAGAGAACTGGAACCAGTCTTTCCTTTGGGAGAGTAAGTATATAGAGGGAAGAACTTATATAATACATAATACAAGCCAAACAGTTGTTAGTTCTCAGACATACCACTTCTTCACTATCAAGGGTACCCTTTCTTGCAGTTTCACTAAGCATCATATGTTAACATTCACTCTTAAAGCTTTGCCACTCCAACCAAGTAATTTAAAAATAAAAACAAACAAACAAACATAATAGTTTTTTCCTTCATATTTTCCTTTTAAAAAATTAAAGGACTGAAATAATAGAAGACAATAGCGTATTAAAAAAATCCATACACACAGTAATAGGTACAGATCCCAATTTTACAATCTCGTTACATTTAGTGTCAATATTTTGGACTAGCAATGCTGGAACAAATACAAAATAAACTTGAAATAGACTTATGTGCGAAGTGATTCGCATTTGCTTTTGACTGAGATGGCAAGAAGTTATATTCAAGTTGAATCAGCATAGAGCACTAAAGCTATCCTCCAAATAGACAGATGTTTCTGCAATTAACTAACAAGGATGTGTGGATTACTGGGTGATAAACATAGCAGTGTTAATGAGCCTCATTGGCAGCAGATACATGAGTCTAGGGAGGTGCCAGGGACATAAAATTCCATAGAAGAGAGTGTGAAGTGGACAGCTTCCCTGCAGAAGTAAAGATATTTGCATTCTAGAAGTTAACAGTATCTTGTCTGGCATTTAAACTGGCTGAAACAAGTCATATTTTAATCTATATTGATGTCCTTAGAGCAAACCTTGCTTTATCCTGAATCGATCCCAGCTCAGAGCAACATTATCATTTACATCAAGCTATAGACGGATGAAACCTGTTTATGGACCTAGTCCTACTCACAGGCAACAGAAGGATTTTCCCCCCCACTTTTTCAGCAGTCAATAAAATCCTTATGATCCAAGATTTGTCTTATACACACACACACAGATTTGATTTATAATTCTTGGTTTACAAATAAGTCACAGTAAAGGAAGTCTGAAATAACAGCTTCAGAAAGTTATGTACACAAAACCTCACCAGCTATTTTCTGTTCTTTATCCTTCATACACGCACACCGATGAGAACACATTTCCAGAAGAAAACTAAGTTATTTCCTCTATTTTTCTGTAGAACAGGTAAAGAGTCTTACTACCACTTTAATAACATTTTTCATCCAAGTTTCTCAAAGTATTTTCTAGAATGGCAGACTATTAGTGTCTCCTCATCAGTGGAGAAATTGAGCTTTCAAGTGCTGGAGATCTGAGGACTCCAAGTGCATAATAACACAAGTACAATTTAGGACAGGTCAGACAGAAGCTTTATTAACTATGGTCATAACGAGAGAACATAGAGATAGAACATTCCTCTCTGCTCCCCTGTTCTCTGCCAAGTGATTGCAGAGACTCAGCCTACATACTCTTTCAGAAGGGGAAAAAAGAAAAAGAAAAAGAAAAAAGGTGAGGAAACCCACTAATTTCAATGTTAACAACGCCAAGTATCCATCACTAGGAGGAGCTTAGGGATCCTTAAGGAGCTTGCTAACTGCCACACTTCTAAGGACTCCAACAGTAACTAGTGTGACAATATGAAGAGCTGGCAAAGCAAGCTGAGCCTATAGGAGTGTCCTATTCAGTATTATCTGAGCATTACCACAGAAATAGGTGGTTGGAAACAATCAGACTGTTAGTTTTTAATCAAAAGGAATGTTCTTTTAGTTGGGACAAGCTTCTTAGACTTCTCAGATCTTAAATATTAATAATTTTATCACCACACAAGGCAATCAGAATAAACCAGATAGAGTGAAAAATGACACCTCACCCAAGACTCCTAAGCACTCTCTTGCTTGTCATAACAGCTCTCTCATGAAACAAATTGTGGTGAAAGGGAGACAGAAGCAACAAGTCTTCAACAAATAGGAATGGAAAAACTTGCAGCAAGAACATGAAAGGGTGGGTGGGTAGGAGGGAATTGCTGTTCCCTTATTTGAATTACTAAGACTTGCTAAAGCTTATTTGGAAAGTCTCAGAAACTAGAGAAACTTAACATAAGGCTTTGTCATCTTATGTTTTCTGTCAAAAAGCTTACTAAGCTGTGTGAGAACATTCAGTTTATTCACATTGTGATTTTCAAAAGGTCCAGAGGAAAACATTGGTGCATGAGTGGTACTAGTGTTTGGTACCAGTTGATACTTAACTCCAATGATTTTTAGTGGAAATCAGGTACCAGTTGATACTTAACTCCAGTGATTTTTAGTGAAAATCAGGCCCTTAATCAAGTGCATTTATGGCATTTGGGACAGACAGATGGGAACAAAAGTCACAGTGTTAGAATGTAAGAACTAAGCCCAAGAAGCCACATTCTGCAAATATTTAATGCACAAACAGTATTTGCTGAGGGCTCCTCTTCACTCAGGGCTTCACCCTGAAGTTTTATAGAGGAAAATCCAACTAATTACGCTTTCTCAAGAAATATATATTGGTCAGGTTAAACTTCTCTTGCTTAGCATTCATCCCTGGATGTAGCCAGAATGTTTAGAAAATCTAAACCAATGCCACATCGCTACAGTTCTGTGTTCCAGTTTCACTGCTAAGTTGCAGGCGGACAGTCTGTTCGAATTGACATGAAGTGTTTGTGGAGAGAGATGCCTACAGCAGGGGCAGCCAAGGGGAAGATATGGATGAATAGAGTCAGGATTTTGACCATGCCTGTGATGAGTGTCATTGCTATGAAAATGGAACAGCACAGATCTCTCTCTTTTCTGCCTGTTGTAGGAAAATAAGTTTAAGAGAGGGTAATGCAAGCACCAGCTGATCAAAGCCTCCGCAGAGCAAGGATCTGTTGGTACATCAGTAGTCAAACAGTTCTCCCATATAATTAGAGGGAGAAGTTTCCCTCCTACTTGTCAGCTTCAAGTGCACCTTCCCTCTGTGAGCAGTTACTTGGAGCAACACACCACACGACTCTTTTATAACAAGCTCGTGTTTCAAAATTCTCAGAAAGAGCTAATGGAAATAAATGCATCTTTAACATAACTCATCCAGTTTCAGCTTAATTTTGTCACCTACATGACACTTCCAGTAAGTAAATAATTTCAAATAGGAAATCTCAGATGGATTAGTGTAAGTTTATTGATTGTCAAGGTAATAATTCCGAGGCACAGAAATCCGAGACCTCTTGACCAGAAAGGGAATAGAAAACACCTCTTACAGAAGCAGGCTTTTATGAAAAGATAATTTAGAGGCTTCAGGGCAATAAAGACAAGTTTGAGAGCAGTTCCAATCCATTTTTAGATTATATTACCTCTTAGTCCTTTTTCCTGAAATAAACTGCTTCACCTCCCTCTACTACAATCTTCCTTCTTTCCTTGTCTTTCATCAGAGCAACAAGAGAATGAACATTATGAATTATTGATGTAAGCAATACAGAAAATCTCATCAGGAGAATATTTCCCCCCCCCCACCAAGAACAAGCTCAAGAGAAAGGTTGTACAGGAGCAGAAAGCCTACTCAGCACAGGAAGGCATGTGCATAACCATCTGTAGCAGCTCTGTATTTCCTACTGCCTTTCAGAAATCATTGAGACAAGTGGCATAAGCAGTAATTTGGAATAGATAAATTCCACTGGGGTGAGGGGAGACAAACCACACCAAAGCTTTCAAAACCCAAACAAAACTCAACCCATACCCAGAATATTCCCCATAGGTATTCGAGTGATTGTTACATTGATTTAAACTCTTTGGGACACAGTCAGAGCCAGCCAAGAGTGTCAATGAAACCACATCTATTCTTCCAAGTTACATATCAATAGCAGAAACACCCTTACTTGTCTTTCTTTGGAATCTGCTCCTTGTATTCTTACAAAAGGAAAGTTTTTCTTCACCTTTTTTCCTTCAGTGACCCAGACTGTATCAAACATCCAAGGCTTAGTGCCTCAAAGCTTTAGCATTTCATTTCTGCCTTACAGTGCAACAGTTGCAAGTGTCTAAGTATATGAATTAAGGCCCTGTCTGTATCCAAGAGGACCTTTAGAAAGCTCAGGATACACAAGGGTTTAGGAGGGTCTGATGTAAAGGGGCTGGTGACACTAATATATATGCCTGCTAAATACCTTTAAACACCTTTTACAGGTATCATGGTTAGCAGTTGGTTGCTGGTCTGCACTAGAAGACCCTAAGCTCCCTATTTTTCTTCTGATACTTCTGGTACAGACTGAAGAATTTAGAAACATGTCTGCTGTTATCTCCAGCCCAGAACTCTTGTACAGAGAAGCACGCAGAAGATGACACACTCAGTATTTGAAGGCATAGGGTCAAATGTGTTTTCCAGTCACCAAGGACTATATTTAGTGTTTTGGATATACATTACTGGGACCACATTTTACAGGTTCATCAGAAGTTCTTTGAACATAAACACATCCCTTCAGTTTCTGTTTACTTTCCCCTTGCTCTGCTAAAGGGCATCTTGTTCTAAGCTAATAGTGCCAAACATGAACCATCAAAGAAGGCATTGAGAATCTGAATCTAACTTCACACCTTCCTTTAATAGTAAAGAGGGAGATACCACTGATATAGAAAACAACAAAAGGTATCAAAATATGCCAAGTCAAAGCCTGCAGAGTGACTGCTCACACAGTTCAAGCAAATTTGTTGTTATAGTTTCAATATCACTTAGTTTTTCTTCTCACTATTGCAAGCATGTCTGCCCTCACAAAATGCCTTTTCTTCCTTTCCTTCGGACTAGTGAAAATGCATCCTCATTCCTTACCTTTCTCCCACATCTTCCATTGATGTTTTTATGCCAGGTTTAGTCTCTTTAGCTTCAAGCATAAGAGTTGTTTCATCTTAAATCCTGCTTTCATGAACTATGGGTAGAAACCCATAGCTGTAATCTGGAGGATCCGTTAGTAATTTCATCTTTATTTTAAGTATTCTGCTCTTGATGATTACTCCTTCTGCATAAAATGATCTCACCTAAGAAATATTTTTTTTCCTTTCTTTTTCCTCACCATTTCCTGGTCTCTTTTACTATATTGATTTTTTATTCCAAGATTATGCCTGTGATTTGTGCTTAAGCTTCAGAGCCATTTCAGGATAACTCCTACTTTATACTTGTGAAGGGCCATGTAACTTTACAGCCATATCAGTTATTTTTAGTGCTAAAAACAGTGATTAG
This sequence comes from Antrostomus carolinensis, assembly GCF_000700745.2. Lineage (NCBI taxonomy): Eukaryota > Metazoa > Chordata > Aves > Caprimulgiformes > Caprimulgidae > Antrostomus > Antrostomus carolinensis. Next base: position 27,019 of record NW_010303179.1, read on the forward strand.
GATGTTCTATTTTACAAGGCTATAAACTGCTTTCCACTTAAAGTGGAAATGAGTAAAATCTTCAACATATATCAATAGAACTTGTTTGTAAAGTTTCATGCTCTACTAACTTTCATCTTTATTAAGGCTGAAGAAGTCAGTCCCATGTGTCACATTTAGAGAAACACTGGCAGGAGTGGCCCTGAAGACATAATAACCCACTAGCCCAAATAATTTACACTTTAAATGTAAATGTCTGTCTTTCAAATCCCTGAAGCTTCATCTCCCAAAAGCACCTCTAGAGATTTATCATCTGTATTCAAACATAGATAAATACTTCCTATAACATTAAAAAAAAA
>NW_010303180.1:0-20601 GCF_000700745.2 Antrostomus carolinensis
TTCTCCCCCTGCCCAGCTGAGGAGGGGGAGTAATAGAGTAGGCTTTGGTGGGCATCTGGCATCTAGCCAAGGTCAACCCACCACACACCTTCATGACATCCAGCCATGGAACCCTCACTACTAGCAGTCTGCAGAAACATCATGGCTATCAGATAATAGGATATGAAGCAAAACCCTCTTGTTCAGAGAGATGAATCATAGAATATCAAGTCAGAAGAGACCTCAAGGATCATCTGGTCCAACCTTCCTTGGCAAAAGCACGGTCTAGACAAAATAGCTCAATACCCTGTCCAGCTGAAACTTAAAAATGTCCAATGTTGGGGAATCCACCACTTCCCTGGGGAGATTATCCCAATGGCTGATTGTTCTCATTGTGAAAAATTTTCCTTTTGTGTCCAATTGGAATCTCCCCAGGAGGAACTTGCACCCAGTACCTCTCATCTTTTCCATGTGACTCCTTGTAAAAAGGGAGTGTCTATTTCCTTTGTAGTCACCCTTTACATATTAAAAACAGTGATAAGGTGTCCCCTAAACTTTATTGTCTCAAGGCTAAACAAACCCAGTTCTCTCAGCCTTTCCTTATATGGCAGGGTTCTTAGTCCTTTGATCATCTTTGTGGTCCTTCCCTGGGCCCTCTCCAGCTTGTCCACATCTTTTTTGTACAGTGGGGAGCAAAACTGAACACAAGATTCCAGATGTGGCATGACAAGCACTTAGTAGAGTGGGATAATGACTTCTTTATCTCTGCTGGTGATGCCCTTGTAGATGAAACCCAGCATCCTGTTGGCTTTCTTTGCTGCAGCAGTACATTGTTCACTCATACTGTGCTTGTTGTCCACCAGGACCCCCAGCTCCCTTTCCACAGAGCTACTCCCCAGCTGGGTAGATCCCAGCTTGTGCTGAACTCCTGGATTATGTTTTTTGCAGGTGCAAGACCTTACACTTTTCCTTGCTGAACTTCATAAGGTTCTTGTTAACCCACTCTTACAGCCTATCCAGGTCTTCCTGCATCTCTCTTCCAAAGGGTGTCTCTCCATTCCAAAGTATCTACTTCCATGCTCAGTTTGGTATCATCGTAAAATTCACCAGGATACACTTGATCCTGTCATCCACATCACTTATTAAGATACTAAACAGTACTGGGTGCAATGTCAATCCCTGGGGGACCCCGTTTATGACAGGTTGCCAATTTGAAAAAGAGCTATTTACTACCACTCTCTGGGTCAGACCTGTCAATCAGTTCCCCACCTTATTGCACAGACCACTTGTCTAGACTGTAACACATCAGTTTCTCTAGGAGGAGGCTGTGGAGAACTGTATTGACAGCTTTGGAGAAATCCAGGTAGACAATATCCACCCCTTGCCCTACATCAACCAAGTAGGTTACTTCTTCATAGAAGGTGATCAAATTTGTCCAGCACAATTTGCCCTTGGTGAATTTGTGCTGTCTTTTTCCAGTCATGTTCTTCATTTGACTTGTGATTGCCCCCAGGAGGGTTCATTCCGTAACTTTCCCAGGGACTGAAGTAAGACTGATGGGCCTACAGTTTCCTGTATCCTCCTTTAAGCCCTTCTTGTAGAGGGGGAGTAACATTAGCTTTCTTCCAGTCTTCTGGGATGTCCCCTGATCTCCACAACTTGAAGATGAACTCCTAAGTAAAATTGACACTCCAAACAAGGAACCAGCTGGCACAACTTCACCACAAAGTGTATTAGAGAGGTCAATAACCTCATGCTTAAACAGATTAAATCAAAGAATCTGACTTGGGGAGGGGAGGTTGTCCAGAGTTGTTTCATTTGTTGGAAGAATTAGATGAGACAAAAAATATTATCTCTGATATATGAGGACTAAAATAAGTTTCAGCAATGAGGAAAATTATGGGGATGGTTTTTTGTGCTTTTTGGAATAATTTGTATTTCAATTATAATTTTAGAATGGTGGTAGATCATATTTTCTCCTTTGTTCTCAAGCATATTTGTAATATCTTCTAAAAATAATGCTAAACCACTTCTGACTTCTAATACTTTTGTTACCATTCTCTTCAATAACAGGAACTAACAGTCTGAATTTCTGGAAAGGAATTGCAATACTAAAGACAGGCTGAAAGAGTTGGGGCTGTTCAGCCTGGAGAAGAGAAGGCTGTGGGGAGATCTTATAGCAGCCTTCCAATACCTGAAGGGGGCTTAGAAGAAAGCTGGGGAAGGACTTTTCATAAGGGCAATTAATGACAAAACAAGGGGAAATGGGTTTAAGCTGAAAGAGGGCAGGTATAGATTAGATATTAGGAAGAAGTTCTTCACTGTGAGGGTGGTCAGACACTGGAACAGGTTGCCCAAAGAGGTTGTGGATGCCCCGTCTCTGGAAGTGTTTAAGGCCAGGCTGGATGAGGCTTTGAGCAATCTGATCTAGTGGAAGATATCCCTGCTGATGGCAAGGGGGTTGGAACTAGATGATCTTTAAGGTCCCTTCCAATCCTAACCATTCTATGATTCTAAAAGTTTTAATGAAGTCCCCAGTAAAAAAATTAGACCTACTATAAGATATTATATATCAGGTCCAGAAAACTGGGAACGTTTTGGAGGTATTCAGTTCAGATCCTTATTCATTTATTTTTAAAAGCCAACATCAGATCCTCAGAAACATTTAGCTTTTCTGTTACAAATTTGGTGCCCAGTTTCCTTTTAAAGTAACAAGAAACTAGAGATTCACTCAGCTTTAAGATTCCTTCCTTTTAATTTCCCTCCTCCTTTCTAAGTGTGCAAATCTTCCAGTGTAAATGACTTCATTTGGATTTTATACAGAGTATTTTCACATATTTGGACTTCTGAATGTATGTTAGCCTACAAAACACTGTAGAAACAGATTGCACAACATAAGCCCTGCATTCCAGCTAGTGAGTTGTACAGTAACAAGACTTATACACCGATTACCTCCCAAAAGTTTCTGACTAACAAATGCTAATAAGATGCATCCCTTTCTGGAGAATATACAAGCCTGGAGTGGTCTGGATTGCATCTTGCTCCAATTAGTTCTCTCTTTTTTCAGATCTTTGTCTCAGGTTCCAGCCAGAATGTGGACCTCTGGTCCTTCCTTACAATTTTGACTCTGGCTCCAGACTCTCTGAGGGTATCTACACTACAGTGACAGAAAGGCAGGAGGTGAGCTCAGACACTGGACACTTTCCCACTTTGAGCACTCTGCTCAATTATTAATTTGCTCTCAAGAGAGGGAGGGGACGGCCCTTAAATGAATGCGAGCCAGTTCGTTCCACTTGGCTTTGAGGTATAGTTAGATTCAAAGTCCTGTTTATTTATCAGGAGCAATGTAGCTGTCAGCATAGCTACTGACTTCTCAGGTTATAGAGTTCTGTTTGCATTGGCTCTAAAAGTGCTTATTCATCTTGTTCTTCTCATTCTTGTCTCTGACAGGTAGCATGACCCCCTCTTCTCCAAGAGTTTTTGGAAATGATGCACTGTGGAGGGAGCGACAGCTGTCACGATGTTCCAACTGTGAAAGGATTTCTAGCTTTCTTTCCACTTTTACTGCAAAAGGAAAAGTTAGGCAAAACACAAGCCAAAGAGACTACCAAGATTTCTGTCATGCTTTTAAGTAATTGTAACAAACTACCCCGCAGGAAAAAAAAAGCAACAAAACAACAACAACACAACAACAACAACAACAACAACAAAACAAACAAACAAAAAACCATCCGAACAAACCTGACTAAATGATGGAAAAACTGCATGGTTTAGACTATAAGATCAATTCCCTTTTTCCCCAGGAACATATCAGTCATAAATTGATAAATGTAATCTGAAATCAGTAGAGTAACACCAATATAAGCCTCAGAGTGCCATCAATAGAAGCATGGGGATGACTTCAGTACATTAGAATACTAGAAGGAGGGCAACTTTGTTTCAGTCATTAGTGATTTAAATTCTTTGACAGTGATTTAATGTATGAATTCCAATAATATAAGTGTTACTCCAGAGAGGTGAATTAATTTTTACAAAGTTAAATACTGCACTTTTCCTGTGGTTTATACATACAGAGATTCCCCCCCACCCACCCCCAATAAATAAAAAGTTCCCTGACAAATTTTAGCCTTTTCTCTTTTAGTCTGTCATTCTGAAATGAATGCCACAAAGGATACTCAAAGAGAGCCTCTATATATTCAGCCTGCTGACTTCAGCTATTAAGAATATAAGTTTAAATAGGAAAGAGTACATTTTATCTCCATCTTTTTTTGTGGTTAAATTAATGATGAAAGTATGAAGTTGAAAAGGAAACAGATTTCAAGAGATACAAGAATGTTATTAAACATTCCTCTGGACTAGGGAAGTGATCTTACCCCTGTACTTGGCACTGTTGAGGCCTCACTTTGAGTACTGTGCCCTTCCCTACAAGGAAGATATGGAGTTGCTGGAGCATGTCCAGAGAACAGCACTAAAGCTGATGAAGGGTCTGGAAAACAAGTCTTATGAGAAGCGGCTGGGTGAACAGGGGTTGTTTAGCCTGGAGAAGAGGTTGAAGGGAGACCTTATGACTCTCCACAACTACCTGAAAGGAGGTTGTAGCAAGGTGGGTGTTGGTCTCTTCTCTCAAGTGACAAGTGCGAGGACAAGAGGAAATGGCCTCAAGTTGCACCAAGGGAGGTTTAGATTGGGAAAAATTTCTTCACCAAAAGGGTTGTCAAGCATTGGAAGAGGCTACCTGGGAAAGTGGTTGAGTCATCATCCCTGGAGGTATTTAAAAGACATGTAGGTGTGGTGCTTAGGGATATGGTTTAGTGGTGGACATGGCAGTGTTAGGTTTTTGGTTGGATTCAATATTAAAGAACTTTTTAAACCAAAACTATTCTAGGATTCTATGAAACAGCTTTATTCAATATAGTATTTATATATTGACTGCTATAATACAAAAAAAGAGAATGGAACAAGTATCAGAATTTTGTATTTAGCAAGCAGCAATGACAAGATTCTTGAGTTACATGGAGATGAATCATGAACAATTACTTGAAATGAGTGGATTCAGAGCAGTATAACAACCCAGAATGGGTTTTTCATCCTTTCTCACTGATTACATGCAGCAAATAGTGAAAAATGATACATAGCATACTTTGTCCTTTTAGGATAACAGTACCCAGGTTAACCTTTTCCTTCAATGAAACAAGATTCCAGATTTAAACATAACTAGGGAAAGGATGGTGAGGAGTCAAGGAGAAGAAGAGATCGTTCAAATACAGTGCTTCTCTATGTGGAAACCAACCTTCAGTTGGGAGTTCGGGGAGTTGCGAGGTGTCACTCTTCCCTTTCTCCCTTTAATAAAGAAGAAGCCAAGCCCCTTCACTGATCAGTCAGCCCTCATCTTCAGAGAAACTAGAGAATGAAAGATATCACTTTTAGCTGTGTCAGTGAGGCTTTTAACTTAAATAGAAGTGCATTAATTTAATGTGCTCTTTATTAACCATCAAAAAATCTTGTACAAAATCATCAGCCTTCTAAGCATTCTGGATAAATTCAATACTTCTGCAGATATTAAAGGACGGTGAATGTCTGAAACCCATTGCTAAAAATCTCTGAAATTATAGTTTATCCATTCAGAATAAATGAAACTCTTTTTAGAATTACTTGAAATTTTTTGTACTACGTCTTCGTTGTTCACCGTCATTTTCATCAGCAATCTTTTCAGTCCTTTACTGTGTATCCATTCAGGATTCAAATTATTATATAGGAAACAAAAATATTTATAGGGCACTTAGGTCCAAAAAATGCAGCATTTAGCATCACAGTGTAATTGAAATGTGCTATTGAACACCTAGGAATGGTTGACTGCTATAAGAAATTATACAGTCATTCTTCCTGCACACTTTCTTTTTTGTTATTATATCAGATAAATTCTCAAAGAAATCAAGCTAAATTACACACCCTGAAAAAGGTGGTAAAAAAACTTGTCTTTACAACTAATTTGTTGTATTAGTATTTTTTTTATTTCTTGGAGGTAATACTGAGTTTCATGTTGAAAACAGACAATCAAATTAGAGACAACATTCTTTAAAAAAGGATTAAAAACTCTCAGATAAATGTCCTGACCACAAAGTTTATCATTAGTCTGAAACATTTTCTTTAGGAAATGTTAGATTGAAAGGGAATTCTGAAACATTTTATTTGAAAAAAAAAAAAAAAGGAAAGTTGAAAAGGACCTTGAGAGACCACCTACTGCAAAGAATAGTTAATTGTACTTCTCTTTGCTCTAAACAGGGTTAATCAGATCAGACTGCTCAGTGCTATTTCCAGTCAAGTCTTGAACACCTCCAAGAATGGCAATCCCAGAGTCTATCTGTGTTGTGCTGTCCTACCTTTACAACAATAAAATTTTCCTTGTATCTAATGGAAATTTCACATGTTCCAACTTGAATTTGTTGTCTCTATTCCTACTGTAGTGCACCTCCAATACAAGTCTGTCTGTGCCTTCTCTGAATCCTTTGACCATGTACTTGTAGACAGCAACAAGATCTACACTGAACCTTCTCTTCTCTATGCTAAATAGACCCAAACTTGAGAAAAAAAGGCTCAGGGGAGACATTGCAGTATCTGTCTCTCCTTTTGCTTATCATTTCCCTCTCTCCTTTTGAAGCTGTCCCTGTAAATGGAAAATAAATGTTCATTACACCAAAAATGAAGAACTTGTTCTAACCTGGAGGCTCTGGTACTAACTGCCATGTAGCAAGCTCCTTTTCAGTCTTTAGCATGTAATGGGCAAATAAGAATCTCGCTTTAAGTCTCTCAGACCATATAAATACAGTTAAATAAAAGAGACAAAGACAAGCTCATGCACTTGATCAAGACATACTCACCCACAATGCTTAATAGTTAGCTGTCTCCTTGGTTTTCTTCTGGACTGCTTCGACAGGCTCTCCCCAGTCAGTTGATGCTCTTGTGGCCTCTCAAACAGGACTGATCCCTGGTCTTCTTTCATTAAAATGAATGAAAACAGCCTCAGGAGCCATGTGATTAAGCTGAATATACTCAATCTTTCAGGCCTCTTAGCAAGTTCCAGATGTTAATAGATCTAATCTCTATGTTCTTTGAATCAGTACAGCCTGCACAGGATTCTTAGAACCACAGACGCATAAAGGTTGGAAAAGACCTCCAAGATCATCAAGTCCAACCATTAATGCTACACCACCATGTCCACTAAATCATGTCCTGAAGTGCCATGTCTATACAATCTTTTAACACCTCCATGGATGTTGACTCCACCACCTCCCTGGGCAGCCTGTTCCAATGCTTGACCCCTCTTTCAGTAAAGATTTTTTTTTCCTTATATCCAATCTAAACCTCCCTGGTGCAGCTTGAGGCCATTTCCTCTAATCTTATAAATTGTTACTTAGGAGAAGAGACCACCACCCACCTCACTACAACCTCCTTTCAGGTAGTTGTAGAAAGTTATGAGGTCTTCCCTGAGCCTCCTTTTCTCCAAACTAAACAAACCCAGTTCCCTCAGGTCTTTTTCTGCCAGGCAGATTTCCAGACACTCTTCCCCAAGTCTTTACCATTGCATCCAGTTGTTCTTACAGATGTGCAGAACCCGACACTTGGCCTTGTTAAACCTCATACAGCTGACCTCAGCCCATTTATCCAGTCTGTCCACATCCCTCTGTTGAGTCTTACTACCCTCAAGCAGATCAACACTCCTGACCAATTTCGGGTTGTCTGCAAACTTACTGAGGGTGTACTCCATCTCCTCATCCAGATCACTGATAAAGATACTAAACAAGACTGGCCCCAAAACTGAGCCCTAGGGAACACCATTAGTGACTAGTTGCCAACTGGTTTTAACTCTGTTCACAACTCTGAGCTCAGCCATACAACCAGTTTTTTACCCAACAAAGAGTACACCTGTCTAAGCCATGAGCTGTCAGCTTCTCTAGGAGTATGCTGTGGGAGACAGTGTCAAAGGCCTTACTGAAGTCCAGGTAGACAACATCCATAACCTTACTTTCATCCACTAAGAGGGTCACCAGATCATAGAAGGAGATCAAGTTTGTCAAGCAGGACCTGCCTTTCATGAACTCATGCTGGCTAGGCCCGATCTCCTGGTTGTCCTGCACATGCGATATGAGCACATTCAAGATGAACTGTTCCATGATCTTCCCCAGTACAAAGGTCAGACTGAGAAACTCCTAGTTACCTGGATCCTCCTTCTGGCCCTCCTTTTAGATGGGCATCACATTGGCAAGCCTCCAGTTGTCTGGGACCTCCCATGTTAGCCAGAACTTCTGATAAATGATGGAGAGTGGCTTGGCAAGCTCCTCCACTAGCTCCCTCAGTGCTTTTGGATGGATCCCATCTAATCCCATAGACTTGTGATTGTCCAGGTCATTAACTGCTTCCTCCTGGATTATGGAGGGTTTCTATTGCTCTCCATCCCTGTCTTCCATCTCAGGGGCTGAATACCCTGAGGATAACTGGTCTCACTATTAAAGATTATTCTTCTCAAGCCCCTTTTTTTTTTTGCATGTTATATTATGCGATTAAAATTTTCCTTATTATGTGCTTTGATTACTTACAAATGCTAACAAACTTTTCTAATTTTGGCATACATATGTATTGTACATTAAGATTTAAGTAAAACCGGGCTACTTCCACCTAGCTACTTAGTTCCTCTCATGGCCGTTTATAGTTAATGGGTGATTGCTATCAAGTTTCTGACTTAAGTGGGCAGAAGTGACCTTAAGAGGACTGAATTCTGAGGACATTACTTACCAATTTAGGCATATAAATGAGGTAACTCTAGTTAGATAGTATGAAAACTACACTATGCATTAAAAACCAAAACAAAACAAGACAAAACAAAACTTTATGACAGACAGACTTTATACCATAAGGCACAGTTCCTTTCAAGGAAGCATTTCTGTAATGGTTAACAGTGATGGAAAAGTCTTAATATAAATTTACATATAGAACAGTTGGTACATCCACACAAAAAATCTATTAAAGACCTTTGTCAGTGAGTAAATCTAAATACTTCAGTTGAAAAATTTCAGCACACTTACTCTTCTTTCTTTTAGAAACATTGCACCTAATTACTTAAAAATTTAAAAGCCTCATTTTATTCCCAGAGCACCACAGAGTTAGAAATCTTTATCTAGGTTTAGTAGCTGTGGCAGAATGCCATTTGCACTAAGTGATCAGTGAGAAGTTGTCAACAGCATCTGATGTCATAAACCAAGAAATGTCCTAGAAACTGCTGCTCTGTTAGGCTTAGTGCAGAATCTTCCATTGAATGAGTAAAACAATAGTTCTATTTGTTTCAAGTAAGAGTATATTCATCATCTGTACCAAAATGTTCTCCTAAAAGGCTGTTGACTAATCCACAAAGGAATGTCCTGTCAATGTTCAAAACTGAAAAGAATATGGAAAAATCTACTGATTGTACATGTAGAGACTAGTTGTCTGGATTTTAACATGATTTAGCACTTATCTGAAATTCCCTTAGATAGGGTCTCAGTGACAAATTTCCAGATATATTGCATCATATAATTCACAACCTTCATCAAGGTATAGAATTTCCATTAAGAAACATAGCTAGGACTGGGCTTTCAAAAATCTCCGTCCTAGGACCTGTCTAAAGAGGTTTTAGGAGACAATTAAGAGATTTGCTCACAACCGGTATGATCGAAGTATCTAACAAAGACCATTCTTCCGTTTCCAAATAAAATGCGTAGTTCTAGGTGAAAGAAATCTAATAGGGAAGGGAAGGGAAAAGACTAGCAGCCTCAGAATAAGCATCACACTATTCAGGATCTGAGGCCAAACATACAAAACTAAGACTAGTTTCAACCACCAGGAACACCCAGTCTCTGAATTCCTTAGCTATGATATCAGTAGACGCACTCAGCAGTGTCAAGATTAGGGTTTTTTTTCTTGTGATTCCCTTGGGATGAAGTACCCTAGGGATACTGTAAGCACATCATGTTGATAGTTTGAAGATCTAAAATATTTAATCATGTAAAGGTGACAGATTTATACTTCTATAAATATACATTTACATAAACTGCATCATTGCAGATCATATAAAGCAAAATAATGCATTTCCTGAACACTGTATCTTAAAAAAAAAATCTACTCAGAATGCTTGATTTTCAGATCTGTTCTAAACGTGAGAAAGTCCTGTTTTACTCTTTACTACCCATGAGTTTGCAAGCATTTTTTTTTATTATTTTTTTTAATAAAAATAACCAGAGTAACATGAATGTTCATACTGCTAGGCTGCTCTAAAATGCATTAAGTTAACATCAAGAAGGTCTTGATAAAATGATTTCTGAACATACTGGGAGTAAGAAGGATTTAAAGAAAAAAAATGGGATGAAAAGGAGATACTGAATCCAGCTGAAATGCTTCAGTTCTTCAGAACATAATCATTAAAATAGCCAATGTTTTTAATAATGCTGCAGCAAATTGAAAAAATGAAAAAAAAGCCTTATTAGATCTTTTTATTCTTCATGATTTAATTTTCACTTACAAAATTATTGATATAAAAAATATTGATATAAAATTAGAAGTACGCTATCAATTTATTTCACTCAAGCCAGTGAAATAGGTGGTATTCCAAGACATAAACAAGAGAAGAAAGGTGTTTGTTGACATTTATGAATATTTAGCAGGTAATGTCAGGTAGACATTAATGACTTTGCAAAGCTTCTAACATTATTCAAGCATAAATAGTGAAGGCTGGATTTTGACTGGTCTATTTGCTTGAGCAGAGATACAGGGAAGTTATTTAGTATCAGCAAATCTTCCACAATGGTATGACCTATAAATGAATATCAAAATTAATTGCAGAGGTTGCATGCAATAATCAGAATGTTTTCCACACTCTAATGTTTATGTAAACAATTGTGGCAATCAAGACAGCTTGCAAGACACAGTAACTGAGTCTGACTTCTAGTGAGAGAAGACAGTATAGTGGTGAATGCATTGATCATGGACCCAAGGAATTCATGCCTTTTTGTCAGCTTTGCCTTAAACACCCTTTCTGACCTTGGAGAAGTTTCTTAGGTTGAAAACCACAAAGGCATATAATAATTCTGTTGTGGAAATTAAACAAATATATAATAATAATAATAATAAAAAATAACTAGAAACAGTAAGAAGTCAACCACAAAAATTACCCAAATATCTAAGCTCTGCTTTTAAATATGTCCAGAATTTCTTTCCCCACTGCAGGTCTCAGCAACTCAGTTGTCATTTCATGTTATCTATCTGATCAAGATTCATGGAGTGGATGTGGGTTAAGCAGACTCTTCTGAAAATCATTAGACAGTACAACATCTAAAATCTTTGGTGGATTCAACCTTTAATTCCTCGATGTTTCACTACCTCAGCTGCAAAGTAGAATAACAATGTTATGCTAATATGCATTTGGATATAGACCACACTGACTGTAAATTCTTAGAGACTGTTCATTAGATGTGTTACCATGGGGTTCTACTTCTCACTCTGTTAAATCTCACTTTCTCTTATTGGATTTTTTTCTTCTGTATAAACATTTAAATGTCAGTTTGGGACAGAAGCTAGTTTCAAAGTCTAATTTCCCCAAGGCCACACATGGTAAACATGGGAATGTTATCTGATGTGGTCTTTCTGGACAAGATACTGAAGGCAATCTATATTTAAAAAAATACTACCAAAGCTTCCATGTGAAGTAGAACTCTAAATGGTTATGGCACTAGGGTATAGGCAGCTGTGAATATATCCATAAAAGGAAACAAAGGACTTGTGTTTGTGTGTTTATTTGCTTGTTTGTTTGTTTTAATCAATAGAAAAAATGAATAGTGACTTCAAAGGATTATTCAATATCTATATGGATTGCTAAATGTTGGATTTACATCTGGTGTAACATTTCCAAGACATTTTGTTGTGTAATAGACTAAAATGTTTTCTAAAATTCTCATGAGTAACCCTTCTAGAGAATCAAAAACTGAGAACATAGTAGAAGAAAATCAAATACATAACACATCTGATTAAAAAGTGATGAAAACTGGAGAATTATTTTCCTGAGACTTGACCCTTCATTTAGAAAATGTTTTTAAATGAACAATTACAACTTTTGAAGGCAGTTTCTTTCCTTTTCTTTCCAATTCCTGTGTGCATTTCCATTAATGATTAGAACATTATCTGTCATGAACATACTTAAATATTCATATGTGACAGACATGTTTAGGTAACATAATGGAAATTGTAACAAATACCATATAGTGAAATTTGCTGGAGTTGCAGTTAACAGGGCTTTAGAATAGGTTTCAATCAAAAGCAGCCATGCTGCATACCTGTATCCTCCCTATCATCACTTTTGCATATATATACACAGATTACGTTTGCATATCTTGACAACTTACACATTTGTATTGGGTTTGCATGGCAAGGTTTTGGTAGTGGGAGGGGTGCATAGGGGTGGCTTTTGTGAGAAGCTGCCAGAAGCTTCCCCCATGTCCAACACAGCCAATACCAGCTGGCTCCAAGACAGAACCGCTGCTGGCCAAGGCCGAGCCCATCAGTGATGCCTATGTGATAACATAATTAAGACCAAAAAAAAAAAAAAAAAAGAGAGAGAGAAGACAGCAGCACATTTTGCAGCTGGAGAGGGAGAAGTGAGAAGATGTGAGAAACAACTCTGCAAACACCAAGGTCAATGAAGAAGGAGGGGGAGGAGGCATGCCAGGCGCCATAGCAGAGATTCCCCAGCAACTTGTGGTGAAGACCATGGTGAGGAAGGCTGTCCCCCTGCAGCCCATGGAGGTCCATGGTGGAGCAGATGACCACCTGTAGCCCATGGAGGACCCCAAGCTGGAGCAGGTGGATGCCTGAAGGAGGCTGTGACCCCGTGGGAAGCCTGCACTGGAGCAGATTCCTGTCAGAACTTGTGGCCTGTGGAGATTGGAGCCCACGGTGAAGCAGGCTTGCTGGCAGGGCTTTTGTCCCCGTGGGGGACCCATGCTGGAGCAGTCTGTTCCTGAAGGACTGCACCCCATGGAAAGGACCTATGCTAAAGCAGTTTGTGAAGAGCTGTCATCCATGGGAAGGACTCATGTTGGAGAAGTCCGTGGAGGACTGTCTCCCTTGAGAGGGACGCCACACTGGTGTGGGGGAAGGAGTCCTCCCCCTGAGGAGGAAGGAGAGGCAGAGACAACATGTGATGAACTGACCCCAACCCCCATTCCCTGTCCACCTGTGCCACTGGGGGTGAGGAGATGGAAACTGTGAGTGAGGTTAAGCCCAGGAAGCAGGAAGGGGTGGGGAGAGGTGTTTTTAAGATTTGGTTTTATTTCTCATTATCCTCTTGTCTGATTGGTAATAAATTAAAATTCATTTTTTCCCCCAAGTTGAGTCTGTTTTTCCCATGCCAGTAATTGGTGAGTGATCTCTCTCTGTCCTTATCTTGACCCATGAGTCCTTTGTAATATTTTTCTCTCCCCCTGCCCAGTTGAGAAGGTGGAGTGGTAGAGTGGGCTTTGGTGGGCATCTCACATTCAGTCAGGGCCAAACCACCACAACATGTTAACTAAATTTCATTCCACAGGAGAGTTTACATCAAGAGAACATGAACATTTAAAATTCCAAGTTATGTCTAAATTATTGCTTTCAGGAGAATTGTGAGGGGTTTTTTGCATTATTCAACTTTATGTAAAATGGACAACTAATGACAATGTTTAATTCTGAACTCCGTGTTCCATCAGATTTATAGAGCTCTCTCAGTTCTGAGCAAGAAAGCACAGATAGGACTATTTAAAAAATTCATACAACATAACATTTAATATTTTTTTTTAATTTCTTCAGGATAATTTAGACATTTTTACACAGGCTGCAATACTTCAATATCACAAGCTATTTTTGGTTTAGTAATGTTAGAAGTCATTATACTTTTATGAAATATATTTGTAACTTGATATCCAAAAATGACAGAACTGGCCTCATTGGTCTATTTAAACATAATATCAAAATGGTGTCTCTGAAATGACTTCTCTGAAATATTAAAGTACATAAATGTGAAGAGTAACATTAATTCTTTCCTCTGTGATCTTCTCTGGACTGCCTTATTTGCAAAGGATCACACAATCTGGATTTGTCTTTTAAAAAGAGTGCAAGAGCCAGATTGTTGCTTTTTTGGTAAGGAAGAAGACAGATATTATTGTACATATTGGAAGAATAGATGATACCATCAAATTCTCAGTGATGTGAATTGAGACTGATTATGCGTAGGATACCAAAAGAAGACCTGCAGGGAAATAGAATTTCAGAAAATTACATTATTTCTGCAAAAGAGGGTAAAAATGTGGTAAAATCTTTGAGGATTTACATGTACCTCAGGGACAGTTGCTAGCAGGAGCATTTCAGGAAGTTTAATAATCAGACATGTAGAGATTACTTTTCTCAAATAACAGAGTCTGCTTACATAACTCAACAAATAACATTTTAGGATTTATGCTGACTTGATCAGAAATGGAATTTTAACATTGGAAGTAGTCAGTGAAGTCCTGCAAATTCTGATACACATGGAAACATGAAAATCAGATGCATAAGAATGGGGCAAAATAAAAATTTAAGGATATTTAAAAGAGAAAAAAAAAACAACGTATAAGTACTAGTCATGGTATTTCAGAAAATGGTTTATGGTTGTTCTGATTGAGAAGCATGTTAAAATAAAACCCAAAAGACTAAAATATCTAAATAATAACACAACCAGGTTGAACAATAAATTAAAGGAATAAGAATTTCCATGGAAGGACTGAAAGAAAGGGAGAAAAATGGAGAGGAAAAGAAACAAACAAAAAATTAACATAGTGATTGACTTTTTTTTTCTTTTTTTTCTTTTTTTTTTTTTTCCTCTATAGTTAAGAAACAGAATCCCTTGAGGCAGAAGTCACTCTGAAGAGGTATGTTTAGGAACTATACTATGGGATCTTCCTCTAGTCCCCAATATACAGACTTGGACTGGAGCAGTGATCTTTGTAAGACTATGAAAGAAAGAAGCAAGAAGAGGAAATACACGATTATGGAAGATTAATTTTCTGACATCAATTTGAAAAGAAATGCCCCCATAGAGGGGCATAGGTATCGGTCCTAAATATTCTTGAATGTGTTAGTTGACAAACTTTTGTACAAAATAGACTATAAAGTAAAAATATTCTCGTGCTACTTTAGAGTTATTTTAAGTAAGCAACAGGGAAGAGCAGTATAGGGGCTAGTTGTAAAAAATAAGCTCAGATTGGGTAATCATAAACTGATTCAGTTAATTTTAAATTGCAAGACAAGCAAAAATGAATACATAGCTAAGATCTGGGGTTTTAAAAAGCAAACTTTGAGAAACTAAGAAATTAATTACTAGGGTTTGCTTCACTGAAAAGCTTAAGGATTTGAACACAGTGTAAGCATGGAATTCTTTTGAGTCAAAAGTGCAAATGTTATCTGAAGCCTGCATTACAAGCAAGAACAAAAAAAAAATCTTGGTAGGAAAGGGCTACAGACCTCTCTGGAGGAAGACCCTCTCTTGGAGACTGACAAGCCTCATACAGTCCATTAACTATTTTCCACTTCTCTTGTTTCACACAGGCACCAGGGATACAGCCAGGAACAGTCTGAGGAGTATCAAGGATTACAGAGCCCTGGGAGCAAAAGTAAGGGACTTTGGAGCACAGATAGTTTTTTCTTCAGTCCTCCTGGTTAAAGGGAATGGGTTTGAAAGCACCAGTCAAATCTGGCAAAACAACAGATGGTTACAGCACTGGTGCCACAGCCAGGGGTTGGCTACTTAGACCATGGGACTTGCTTTGACAAACATGGTCTACTGGGAGCTGATCGAGTCCATCTGTCAGAGAAGGGGGAAAGCATCTTTGGCCATTGGCTTGCCAAGCTGGTGAAGAAGACCTGAAACCAAAGTTTCCAGGGGAGGGGAACTTCAATTCATCCCGCTCTTACCAGTTTGATGCCATTGCCAGCAACAGATGCCCAGAGCCTGGAGAAGGTTCATAGGTAGGCAGGATAGCACCTGAAGAGCAGCACAAAAGAATTCCAGCCACTCCAGCCAGTAGGGCAACTTAATTAGAGGCCACATTTAAATGTCTTTCTGCAAACACACATAATATGGAGAAACAACAAGAGGACTCAGAGACATGCACACACTCACAGGGCTATGATTTTATTGGCATCGTAAAGACATACTGGAATGGCACCCATGACTGGAGTGTTGGAATGGAAGAATACAAGCTCTTCAAGAAGGACATGCAGGGAAGACAAGGAGGTGATGTCACTCTTTATGTGAATGACCAGCTGGAGTGCACGGAGCTCTGCCTGGGAATGAGGGAGGAGCTGACCAAGAGTTCATAAAATCATAGAATGTTGTGAGTTGGAAGGGACCGATAAGGATCATTGAGTCCAACTCTTGTCCTAGCATAGGACAATACCAAAATTCAGACCGTGTATCAGGATGTTGTCCAAATGCTTTTTGAATGTTGTCAGGCTCGGTGCCATGACTACCTCCCTGGGGAGCCTCTCATTCCCCAGTCTGTATGTGGTATGTGTGTCCAGGGTTGCTGTGTCCCAGGTGCAAATCCAGCACTTGTCCTTACAAAAATTCATACAGTTGGTGATTGCCTAACTCTCTGATTTATCTAGATCTCTCTGCAGGGTCTCTCTGCCCTTAGGAGTGCTGACAGCTCCTTCCAATTTGGTGTCATCAGCAAACTTAGTTAGCAGTCCTTCAAGCCCTGTATCCAAGACATTGATGAAGATATTAAAGAGCACCAGCCCCAGGATGGATCCCTGCGGGACCCCACTAGTGACCAGTCGCCAGCCCAATATAACCCCATTGACTAGAACCCTTTGAGCCCAACCCATCAGCCAATTGCTCACCCATTGCAGTATGTGTTTATTCAGCTGTATGCTGGACATTTTGTCCGGGAAGATACTGTGAGAGATGGTATCAAAGGCTTTACTGAAGTCCAAAAACATTATATCAACTGGTTTCCCTTGGTCAACTAGGTGGGCATCTTTATCATAGAAAGAGATTATGAGTTAGGATTAGAGACAGGGCAAGGACAGACATTACAGTGGGAGTTTGCTACAGGCCACCTAACCAGGAAGACCGAATGAATGAGGCCCTCTATAGGCAGATAGGAGCAGCCTCAAGTTCACAAGCCCTGATCCTTATGTAGTCTCCTTATGGGAGACTACAACCACCCCAATGTCTGTTGGAAGAACAACATAGCAGGGTTTAACCAACCAAAGAGTTTATTGGAATGTGTTGATGACAGCTTCCTTCTCCAAGTGATCCAGCAGCCAATGAGGATCCTTAGGGTAGTGAGGAGGGCACGTAGCAGGCTCACTACCCTGGACTTAAGGAGAGCAGACTTTGACCTCTTCAGGGTTCTTCTTGGTAGAATATAATGGGAATAAAGCCCTGGAGGGAAGAGGGGCTCAGGAAAACTGGTTAATATTCAAGGATTGTCTCTTCCAAACTCAGGAGTGATGCATGCCAACAAAGAGGAAGTCAAGCAAAACCACCAGGAGGCCTGCATGGATGAACAAGGAGCTTGTGGACAAGCTCAAAGACAAAGAGGAAGCCTACAGAGGATAGAAGAAAGGACAGGTATCCTGGGAGGAATACTGGGAAATTGTCTAATCAGTCAGGGATCAGCTTAGGAAAGCTGAAGTCCTGATAGAATTAAATCTGGCCAGGGAGACAAAAGGCAGCAAGAAGAGCTTTTACAAGTATGTTGGGGATAAAAGGGAGACTAGGGAAAATGTGGGCCCTCTCCAGAAGGAAACAGGAGACCTGGTTACCGAGAATATGGAGAAGGCTGAGGTACTCAAATACTTTTTTGCCTCCGCCTTCAACAGGAAGTGCTCAAGCCATGCCACCCAAGTCAAAGAAGGCAAAGCAGGGACTGACAGAATGAATATCCTCCCACTGTAGATGATCAGGTTTGAGACCATCTAAAGAATCTGAAAGTGCACAAGTCCATGGGACCCAATGAGGTGTATCCATGGGTCCTGAGAGAGCTGGTGGATGAAGTTGCCAAAACGCTATCAATCATATTTAAGAAGTCCTGACAGTCTGGTGAAGTTCAACATGGACTGGAAAAGGGGAAACAATACCCTCATTTTTAAAAAGGAAAACAAGGAAGATCCAGGGAACTACAGACCAGTCAGTCTCACCTCTGTGTCTGGCAAGACCATGGAGCAGATCCTTCTGGAAACTATGCTAAGGCACAGGAAGTGAGGAGGTGATTGATGACAGCCAATATGGCTTCACCAAGGGCAAATCACGCCTAAGCAATTTGGTGGCCTTCTATGATGGGGTTACAGCATTGGTGAATAAGGGAAGAACAACTAATATCATCTACCTGGACTTGTGCATGGTGTTTGACACTGTCCTGTATGACATTCTTGTCTCTAAATTGAAGACACATGGACATGATTATAGAATCATAGAATCATAAAATGGTATGGGTTGGAAGGACCTCAAAGATCATTTAGTTCCAACCCCCCTGCCATGAGCAGGAACATCTTCCACTAGATCAGGTTGCTCAAAGCCTCATCTTTGTTGGCAACATGGACAGTGGGATTGAGTGCAACCTCAGCAAGCTTGCTGATGACACTAAACTGTGTGGTTTGGTCAACACACTGGAAGGAAGGGATGCCATCCAGAGATACTTACCAATTTACATATATATGTGCTGAAGCTGGCTAAAATATGCAATATTAAGAAAATTAATATCAGTTATATTTTTTTGAAGAATTGTGAAAAATATTTGAAAAGTCTAGCTCGGGTTGTGAGTATTCAGTCACAAAAAATACGTGTCAAACCTTTTATACTTTTAATGACTAATCGCTGAGGGCAGAATAGGAAATTTAAGTTACTACTGCAGGGTCAATGTTTTTCTAAGTGAAGTAGACGAGACCTAGATTTTCCATCTAATAAACTAAGCCCAAAAATCTGTAGTAAAATAAAGTGTGGAACAAACTATGTCTATCTAGAGAAAATAACCTTTAAATTTTATTTAAAAGTGGATCTAAAATGAGCAAGTTATTTAAAATGAGAAAGTATTGTATTTAAAACACATTGTGAGGAGTTTTAAATATAAATGAAATACCAATATATTTAATTAGATGTAATTAAAATATATTTCAACCCCTAAGCAACATTTGCTTTAAAAGACTATTTACAGAGAAATAAAAAATTATAATGAATTCTAAAGACAGCAGTGGCATCATTTAAAAACAATGCAGTGAATTTATTTAATTTGACATGGAAGATGAATATAATTAAATAGGAAAAAGCTCATTTTATTTTGAGACCTTCTTTCAGAAGACATGTATCACTGGAGTAGGGCAATTTTCTCTTTAGTATGTTTACAGGAAAAATACAAATAAATTTAGTGGTAACAACATCAGGTTCACTTAAATAGTGTCAGCAAAGACATAGTTTAGTGTTAGTTAATGGAAGTAGGCTAAATGGTATTGTACTCACTCTATGGGTTGGAAATGCATTAAAGAATAACAAAGAAAGATGTACCTATCTACAATAGGTAAAACCAGATTCAAAATAGCCCTGGCTGGCCCCTGTGGTACTAATTTTAAGTATCTACATGAAATATACTCGTATAGTGCGTAATTCAAAATTTATCTCCTATGTAGAACATAGGAAGAGTTTTGAAATTACAATGAAACATAGTATTGTAGAACATCCCAGGTTAGAAGGGACCTCAAAAGATTATCTGGTCCAAACTTGTGTGGAAAAGAGTCTTGATGGGATTATCTAGCACCCTGCCCAGTTGCATCTTAAAAACCTCCAGTGATATGCACTCTACCATGTCTCTGGGAAGTTTGTTCCAGTGATTGATTATTCTTAATGTAAAAAAAAACCCAAAAAACAAAAAACCAAAAAACATTCTTACACTGAGGTGGAACATCTCCCAGAGCAACTTGTACTCGTTGTTCATTGTCTTCGTGTGGCTTCTTGTGAAAAGAGAGTCTCCATCTTCTTCATAGCTGCCCTTTAAGTACTGGAATGCTGTGAATGCTTGAGCCTTTTTTTCTCCAGGGATAGGCGATATAAGTCCTCCAGTCTTTCCTCATGGGGCAAGTTTTATAGCCCTTTGATTAATTTTGTGGTTGAGGCCTCTCCAGTCTGTCTGTTTCTTTTTTGAATTGTGGGGACCAGAACTGGACACAATACTCTAAGTGTGGCCTGACAAGTGCTGAGTAGAGTGGGATGATCACTTCTCTATCTCTCCCAGGGAACCTGATAATAATGTTTAGTTTTTCAGAACACAAGAAGACTGAGAAGAAGTTAGGATAAAAGGTTTTTGTGCATCTATCTGATATATTAAGAATGAAAGGGGAGAACAACAAAAAAAAAAAGAATCTTGAAAATTTAGAGATTTTATTTTAATAAAATTGTAGGATTTACCTTTTGATTTAGTAATATACAGAATGAATGGTATTCTTTATACTGAACCATTCAGCCTTGCTTGCTATGCAAAGTTATTGGTGTTACAGTGACAAAAAATACAAATGAAAAGTTACATAGTTCAG